>NW_008751809.1:672335-761351 GCF_000715545.1 Opisthorchis viverrini
CCAGTCAACCCACAGCGCTCACGCGAACCAACCAATCGGACACATCCAATCAGCCACTCAAGTCACATGCCAGATCGATGGTGGTACGACGAACGGACACGCACATGCGCAAACTGACACACCAAAGCAGCTGCTTCACCTTGAAAACCAGAAAGTTTTACGGTTGCATATCCTGCTGGCTAGAACATTTTCATCCTTTCTACTACTAATGGATCTTGTGTGAGCTCAAATCTTTTTTCAGGCTTTCACACTGTTCCCTAACACGCGGTTACTAATTGCACTTAAAACCCTATTTACTGAGTGTCTTAGCATTTCTCGTAGGGTAAACACTCTCGCCCGACACGTGTTCTAGGCGAGAAAGTCTTGCGGAAAAAAGAACATGCGCGGGACCCTAATTTCACTACGGAATCAGTGAATTTATGAGCCTTGCTTATCTGGTTTATTGCCAGGTGAAATACTTTGTACGAAAACTGCGTGGTTTGTGCAGTATGATCTCATTATCAGTGCAACCGATTATGTTTTCGGCCTGACAGCATCATCGATCTCATAATTTGTGAAAAAGGTATGTTTTTGTAAAGGGCAAGCATTTTTGTCACCTAAAATTCAGATAATATGGTTTGCTTATCGTAGGCATATTGCATGCCTCTGGGTTTCATCTTGAGCTCGAAACCTTATGAGCAGTCCTCATTTTGTTTATCAGGCAGTTGACAACTGTGATACGAGTAAATATTGTCCCCACTAAAGTATTTGCGGACCTTTTGACCCACACAGAGATTTCCTAAGCCACTCACCTCTGATCGGGCAACCTACATAGCAGTAGACCTCATTTTTCATGGGCGTTCCGACTGTAATTTTACAAATTCACTGTGATATTACAATATTCTGCTGCATGTTGACATTTTGAAAGTCACTTGTGATGCATAATCTGGAACTAGTCTTGTGTGCTGTATGAGTTTTGTGACCAAGTTTTGATTACCCTCCTCCAATCATCGGTGTTTTTTCTGCTAAGCTCTGGTTAAAGAAATTTTATTATTAAAGCTCTATATTTTCTGCAAGCAATGCAGAGGTTGGGTAAATGCTATGATCCCTGATAGAAAACGTGACAGGTCCTGCTGATTTTGGTGCCTCCTGTGCAACCGTTGCTCTAAAAATCGCGCCCAACGGCCCACTGCGCCACTGGTTCCTGATGCTTTTTTCATTTCATTTGACAAAACCTCTGTGGACTACCTAGCATCAGTTTTCTGAACTGCGGACTGTGGATGCCATTTCGCTCACAATCGCTCCTGCAGAATGCGTCATGTGTTGAGATATGGCGACTTCACCCCTGCCTGTCGACCGTTTTCGGCAAATATCAGAAGCCGGATCATGACAGTCCTATTTAGATGGGCTCTGCAGATCTCATCAACAAGTTGAGGCAGTGCCGAGCTGTAATATATGCTTCTGAGGAAATTTTGATCCTCAGTCCTTCGTACACATATTGGCTTAGCGTATCCCGCTTGAATCTAGAATGCAGACACAGAACATCCCATCCTTTCAAGATACAACGGAACTTTTGGTGGCTTCCCTTATGTTTTAGTGCGTGTGGACAGTGTTTAAAGTTGTTCACAATCCAGTGAGTGTGCTCACAAAGTTACCAGTTGTCACGCCAATTTTTCCTTGATGAAATGCAACAGCCATTCTGAATTTATCACTATTTACAGAATACATTTCGCTCGTCACGCGCAAAACTACATTACCATACCTTCAAAAGTAACCCTATCTTATTTGCAACAAGCTTCCATCGAACTGTGATTCACCCAGCAAAACGCGTTGGTGGTGCTCATAATTTTGGGCACAGTTAGTCCACCTAATTGTTACAGTACTGAAAGCTTGCATGGTTAATTTTTCAGTTTCTTTCCACCTATTGAAATTCTAAGAGAACAGGGACTGGAAGCTTGCAGCTTGCTTTGTTTCCCTTCGGTTGGTTTTGAGACTCAAATTACCGCGTTCTTCTGGTTGTGCCAGCGCGACCGATTGGACAAATCCTGTTGTGACTTGTGTATTCTGGGGAGATGAGTCGTTGTAACGAGACTAAGGCAATGATACAACTGAATAAATTACATTGCTATACATAAGGGCTACTCTAATTACCAGACTGTGAATCGGGTCTTCTCAGCTCCCGTTTTCCGTCTACTTTTATGGCTTGGTCGATCATGGGAGCAAGACCAGAGTTTTAATCTCAGATCAACCGTGAATGTTTTCTTAACAAATGGGCAGTCCTGTGTTGCTACTCACCATCGATATTTCGGGAACCACTAGGAAGAGGAGTTTGTATTCTTGTGAATGATAGAGATCCGTGTGCAGTCACTTGGGGGTCGACTAAATAGAGGAAATGCGATTGAATAAAAGAAAAAAACTAAATGTGATAATATTCCCAACATCTGACTGCCAAGCCGGAAAAAGGCAGTTTCGGAAGTTTTTTTCTTGTTTAGGCGATATAAAAGACCTTCATGAGCATGGACATTTGCTTCTGAATTTAGCACTTTCGTGGAACTCATTTGGAACTTCACCGTGTTATAGAAGTTGAGACGGGATGCATGCTTTCCGACTTGACTAGTTTCTTAATTTTGTTGAAAACCAATGATTCTACGCACTATACCGATAATTGGTACAAAGACTTCAAGAGCAGATTACAGAAAGCACGACACTTTTCATTATGAAGGCCTGTCGTGTTGTCAAAGTACACCCACTTTTCTGTCTTTGAATCAGGGAAACCAGCGGTCGTTCATCCCGATGCCGTACAAATTTTGCCTGATGATATTTTCTCAGAGGCATCAGGCATGATCTTGGTAACTAGATGATCAGGTGATCTTTCTTTGCTTTATCAAGACCAACCGGAACTAGCGATGGTTCTGTGCAGAGGGGCCACTCACAGACATTTGTTTTGCATCGGTCAGCGATGCTGTTATGCCGCGGTTACAGTAATCCCTCCAACGAAACGTAAGAGACCAAGCACCAAACCGAGCCTTATAGAGTATGCTTTTTGTTCAACGAGAATTCAAAATAAAGTGTGGTTTTTACCAATCCTGGAATTTCAGATGAACTGGCACTATTAGTAGTGCTACGTAAATATGCGCTGGCAATTAGGCACAACTTATTATTCATTTTGGTGGGTGCACGCGTTTCCAGAGTTTTCGTGGAACCATAGTTATCTGCGCAGATAAATATTCGTATACCCTTTTTGCCTAACTAAGTTTTCTGGTCTTATGTACTAATTCTGAAGGATTCGATGAGCCAATAACTGCTTGAGTAACAGCCTTTTCAAGGATGTCTACTTCGATGGTACCACATATGTCCTAGAGTGTAAGGAAATCTAAAGACCTTAGCGCGAAAGGTTTTCGGTTTTATTGAGGTCAGTGTTGTTCCACTGAAAAGGAAGAGTTTTTGCCACCACTGTCTAACTTACTCAGTTTGGCTGAGCACGTCTCGTTCAATTAGTAAATAGCACGGGAGAAGCCATTTGCGCAAAACGTTATTGAGCTCAAACGTTTCCGTGAATTCTTTCACTGCAATTCAGGACAACGTTCCAGTTTGAACAATTTTCTGGGTGCGGTCATTCTTTTAATTTTTTCGTTAATTCTGATCTGATCTGTACAGATGTTCTGAGACATCACGTGTGTTGGAAGTGCACGATGCTAATTAGGCATTTTCAGCTAAAGAAATAGCACAGTAAACTTCAAGCTGCGCGATTTTCCTCACAGTTATCCGTAACATATTTTCACACAAATATCGCTCACTTTTGCGGAAAGTCCACTCTTAAATTCAGTCCAGCCCATTAATGGTAAGGACTACATCCCGCTTGATTTTAAATTCACTATGATTGCAAGGATGCAGTGCAGCCTGACGATTAATGATCAGCTAAATGAACAATAACTTCACAAAACGGACAGTAAAAACCGAATTGTGGATTACCTGAACAACATCACAAACCTAAGATCCTGCTGGTATTCACTCAGGTCTCAAGTTAAAGCCAAATCACTACCAATGAGTCTATTTCGGAAATCCCAAATCTTGTAATAATTTTTCTTCTTATCCTGTTAGTGGCTAAATGTGCCGTCTAGGCTGTCCAACTCGAACTGCTTGCAACCAGTGAACCTCACATTTGCTGCTGTTGGTTTCTGAAGAGTTGGACCTCTGTTGACCTGACACATGAGCAATCTACCGTATCACGCGGGACTTGTTATAGGGTCACTTGCATGATAAATTTTGTTTGGAAGTGGAGAATAGATAGAGTTTTCGAGAAGTACACACATCTGAAAATCAATTTGGTTCTAACGAGAGACTCAACTGAATATCCCGTTTATGGTATTCAACAACTGAATGTGCTGCACGCAGGCTGCCTCATGTTTCAGTTGGCACGATGTTCGAGATATCGCAGTGTGCTTTCATAATTCATATTCAGTTGTAGAATACCATAAACGAGAGATTCAGTTGAGTCTCTCGTGAAAGCCAATTCGGTTTGCAAATGAGTGTATTTCTGGAAAACAGTCCAAGTTGGGTTCAATTAAAACTTAAGGTTGACGGAAACTCGGGGACTGTGTCTACCTGATGAGCCCCAAGAAGAACGAAACCGGTCGTGGGCTGTCGAAGAGTTTTTCACCCACCTTGTGAGTAGTTTCCTTCAGGAAAGTAGATAGAGTTCTTCACAGCCAGCGGTAAACTAACATTCTTAAGCATGATTCGCAGAAAACAGGCAGCCTTGATATTCCGTTGCGAAGACATACAATGAACTTTATTTTGACTTTGATCAAGATAGAGGGAAATGATTGTTCTCGATCCACAGACAACTGGCTTCCAGTTTTTCTGCGTTTAGAGCTCATCAGATGGGCGTAGCTTTCGGAAGAAATAATGACCGTACAGATAGTATTTGGAAATGCAACGTTACGGAATATTTGCGCAGCGAAAAAAAAGTGTATCTCATTGTGCGATGGGCTCTCTCATGTCCCGAGAACCGGCAATTTCACCATCCATGTATATCCAAAAACAAATGTCCAAAGGGACCACTTTTCAAGCCAAAGATTATTGTTTACTTGAAGAGTTCAAAAAAGGCAAGTTGTCTGCAGATTTCTGGCGTGTTCCCTAGGGTGCCTGCTAGTCACACAAGTTCTGGAAATCTGGGGAAGATTAACAACTCTTTGGTTTCCTTAGCACTATATTGGGATGTGTTGATTAGAAAATGGTTCGATAAAATTCTTCGTCAGTGTAATTATGCTGCAATGTGCAGATCACTTACTCCTAAATTCCTGAAGCTTGGAATAAATTCTTCATTCACAACGGCGAGGATCAGCGAGCTTTCTTGATGGCATTTACAAAAAATAGTGGCAATATTGTGGAATATAGGTAGCTCAGGTGCGCTGTTGGTTGTTGGTCACCGAGCTTGGCAAATGGATTGCAAACGTTTCATCATCAATCGAGGTGACATCGTCAATGCGAGGATGAGTGGGTGATTTCCTCCTCTTAAGTATGCGCTCATATGGCTTCGAAACAGCATCTGGTAGCTCTGAAGGTGGTCTTCGCGCTGTAAAAATGAGTTGGCCCCAATCTCCTCGTCTGGTTGGTTCGTTGGGCATATTCAATTCGACAATTCTGTTTGTGATTGTTCTGTTGTGATTCGGTAGTTCTCTTCCAGCTCTCTATCTGAATTTGTTCTTTTGATTAGTTGATTTAGTGGTCTTCATACTTTTCTTTCTCTGATCCCATTTAGTCCGTTGGTTGTCTTTAGGTTTCTTGATTTTCCATGTGGCTCAAAGTTCCGTGACTGTATTTCCTTTGCTCGTAATGGCTGATAGACTGTGTCAATGTCGATGTATTTATCGGTCGACTTTTGTGTGGAGTGCCACGCCTCGCCAAGCTCCCGCTCGCGTTTTGTTCTTGCGTGAGCAAGTATTTGAACAATGTAACAATTAAACTTGTGTCCCTCTCTGTCTTTGTAGATTAAGACAAGTGACTTGCTACCAGAATACAGAAACACAAGCTTGCCAGCAAAAGAAATGATCCGAAATAAATATTTCGATGATGTTGTACTTGTACCTACCCTGAAGTAGCGGTACTCTTTTTGAATGAACACCACTTTGGGTGAATTTTGAACCCTTGTTCAGACAGAAATCTCGAGACCATCAAATTTCATCTAGAGGTGTCCCACCGTGGGGCACCAGTGTACTTGAATGTTGAAACTGCAGGATTTCCTGCGTTATATTCTGTCCCAGTTTATTTACTTTTAGTCATATTGTAAGGTGTTTAGTTGTGATCAAGCTCTACAAGGACATTTTGGCTAAATCTGGTCAGAAGATTTTATATATTCATGTGCGGTTGATAAATAAGAAAATAAGATTTCTCCACTAGAATGATTAACAGTAAAGTATACTGTAAAACTCTGGATTACATAAAATAATTTTTTTGTCCAATTTCCGAACTTACACAATAGAAAAGAGAATAATTGGACATCAGTAGACCTGCAAACATAATTAGCTCCTATTTCCAGCCAAACATAACTATTTCCGATATGTTCCGTGGGGATATGTCAACTCGGCAGAAGTGTGCGCGAGTTATGCGCAGGACTCATTTGCATAATGGCATCAAACTGAATGTGTGATAATAAAATTATCATGGGCAAACAAATCATCATAGTGGAAAGTGTCTATGTCAAGTATGGAGGCTTTTTGGAATTAGCTGGTATCATGAGATAAGTGCAAAGACAAAATAATGGCAGAGAAAAAAATTGCTGTCTGTTGATAAAGGTTCGCGGCCAGGGTTATTCCGTAAACGCCTGAACAACCAGAACTATTGGCTGGTCCTGTTAAAGTGCGATAACTGGAATTCCTGAGTTAATGAAATGCCACCTATTCCTGGCAATCGGGTGACTTCTAGTGTGTGTATCCATGGGCGTGACATACGCCGATGCAGTTTTGTCCAGAAGACAAATGATAGAACACTGACTCCTGTCATGAGCTTGTTGACTTGTAAATAATTCATTTTTCAGACAGTCAGAGCAAAAGTAACATTTACTGGTTGCAGTTTCCGTGTATATAATGGAATATACTAGCACAACTGATAACGCGTGAACGCCCAGTTGTTCAACAACTTTGCTTCCTAAAACATTGTGGTGAGAAATCAAGGATATTTCAAGAGTAAGCTTTAGTTAATCAGTCGTACTGCAGAATACATCCTGCTCTGCTACCACTGCCTATGAGAGGAGTTACCTTGTGATGGGACTCTGATGGGTAGGCGATTGACTAAAAGGGTGAGAAAGGGCAGCCTTTGGCGTGTGCTGACCGAAGCACAGATCGTGAGGAACGAAGCTCGCCTGACTTGAAGTGAAGTACAATAAGACGGAATCTCGAGTTTGTAATACTTTTGGTTTGATCTAACTTAACAACAAAGGGACTAGGGATGATCGCTAGAAGAGGAAACAGATGAATCAACGAACACAGATTGAATATCTTCTGGGATTCCAAATCCAGCTCACCTGTGACATAGTTATGCCGACCGACTGTCCCTTTCAGGTTTGATCAATCTACAGGGAATTGTTGGAGTGTGATGTCTTTGTTAAGTGAGTTTTTCTGCAGAGAGACAAGTCTGCCTCAAAGTTTAGCTTGGTATCCAGTGTTTGATATAGCGAACCACGGCTTCGACAACCCGGGCGCATTCCAAGTGTTTCGCGGACCACCCCCTGGGAATAGCGTACTTATACTATTTCATCAATAAAATATCAAGCTTTACTCGTTTTGAAATAAATGGTTGCGGCCTTTCCAGAATTTACATTCAGGTCTGATTTTCACTATTTTAACCAAGATTTCACCCTGCAGTTGAAGTCAGTTGTTGCAAAAATGCTGAGGAGCACTGTGTGAGAATTTCGTGTTTGTTTGGACTAATTAGCAGTGCGCACCTCACCGATTCCTAGTGTGAAAAGAACCCATACTCTCTTGGCTTGTGGTTAGGCGCCAAATCATTCGGGTATGAACAGCTGATCAGCAGTTGTTTACCTCATATTTGGACAGGAGACAACATCACTCATCCCTTTTGAGTCAGCTGAACACAGTTTATACATTTTGCAATAAAATATGAACAGGTGTCTTTATAAGTATCAAGTTAAAATGGACATAGTGAGTCAGACAACAGTGAGGAGAAAAGGTGCCCCAACAATTTATTTAACCAGACATCAGTGACAAGAAGCCAAAAGTCAGTGCAACATTAGAAACGTTAGGAAAAAAGAAGTTGGTGATTTCGTAAATGCGATTCAGCCTCTAGTTTGCTTTCCACACCTCTAAGTAACGGCTTACATAACACCGTCCTCTTTGGTGAGTCCCAAGTGGGGTTTCTCGACACACTGTGAAGTCCTCTATATATAAATAATTTTTCTCACGACTAATTAAGCTGAGTGAATTCATCGGCGAAAATTGGTTTTCGCTTTTATACGCTGAAAAGACGTTCCACTCGTCATACTGCAATGCACAAACACGTTCGGTTTCCGTCGGAAATTTAACGCGCCATTCACCAAAAATCAATGAAGAAAAACAACAGATGAACACCATTCTCTTTACCATCGGCGTCACTACCATAGTCTTATTTGTCCTCAACCTCAAAACAATAATCGGGATCGTGGTCCTAATCACGATCATCATCTGGTATGAATTGTGTGCAAGTTGACCATATTTAAAGACAAAATAAGCAGTCACACTCCAGGTAAAACCGTCAGCAGGATTAGCCTTCACGTACCTCGTTGACTGTCATAAAGTATGCTTTTGCGGCATCTTGAACACAAAAGTTTAGTAAATGTCATATCCGGTCAAGTAGCCCGAAAGTTGGAACAGAAAGGCATCCCAGAACAATGCTTCAACTTCGAAATATGAAGAGCCCGTTCATAGTGACTCATCGTTTTGTTGATGAAACCGTGAGGTCCTTGTGATGGACTAAATTTTCGGTTTATTATTTTTACATATACTCATTGATCACATGTTTAGTAAAATTTGAAACAAAGCAAGCAAGGTTCACACACCGGGAGACGCACCTCGGGTTGTTTTATATATTGCTCAGAAAACGTTTGGCCCAAACTTCTTAAGTACACACTAGGGAAGATACACGTACCAAACTTCAAACCTTTTAATTTGCGTTTGAGTAAAAAATGCCACATGTTTTCACTTGTGTGCTACCCGAATGCTTGTCATGATTTGTTTGTCTGCAAAGAAAATATACCAAAATTTCTCCGTCTACCACACGTGATGCGTGTGTAAATGTGTCCATTTCCTTCTCAGTGAAAGCAAAAGAGTAAAATTTGTCCACCAAATGTGACAGATGATTGCTATTCATTCAACCATCTCCATATCTGTCATTAGGCTTTTTTAATCATTCGATGCACTTTGCAACCGACCATCTTACTTGTTTGTCACGAAATTTCTGTCTAGAACTCCTATCAGTTTTTATGCATGGAGTATTCAAAAATTCACCAATTTAACGCTGATTTAAGGCACTAAGGATGCTAAGATGGAGGTTTATGATCAACGAACGCATCAGGGACGCACGCATCCGTTACTCCTACTAACGGCAGGTTGTTTGCTATTGACTAAATCTGTCATTACTGACGGCACTGTGCTTACCTTGCTGAGCCTGAGTTCATTCTGAAGCTGTGGCGTTGGTACTTCTTGACGGGTCCTGAGAACGTTTCATTTCAGAAACCAAGTTCGAAACCGATCATATTACTAACCATGGTACTAGGAGTAGTATTGTCATTATTTGCAGTTTTTTCACTTCGCTAAAAACAGCGCCGGATAAGTAAATAAGAGTGAATAAAATAAACACTGGCACTTGAATACTAAACAAATTGGATATAAAGTTGTATCACATAGGAAAGTAGCGATGCAAATAAGGGGCAACTTGCTTTGTCGCATTAACTCAAATAAATATAGCCAACCGGAGGTTATGAAGAAAAATTTGGTGTGCCTGTGCTCGTCTGGTGGGATGATCTTCTGCGAACATGAAACGCTTGAGTTTTCTTGTGGTTTTCTTCGGTCGTTGTTAGAATTGTTGTGGTAGAGCTTGACAAGACTTTTAAATGATGTAAACCGAGAGAGCAACTTATGAAGCAGAAAATCTAAACTCAGACACGGCTGAGACTTCCAGCATCTACTCTTCGAGAAACAGTGAAACATGCGCTGAATGACTAGTGATATAAATTCCATCAGATAACCAGGGCTGTGATCTTTCGATCAAATAAGCACGGAGTTGCACTCCTATATCATTACAAGGGACGCGAAATAAGAGCAGCTATTGCTATGCGGTAATGTAATGGACAATTCACATTTGATTTCAAGTAGAGTCTAGGAGAGAAGTATAAAATGAGTGACCTTTAGCACCTGTGAATCTATAAATGTTTATCAGATATGTGACAGAACAACTTTTTAAGCTTATCGCGCCAGTTTTGTCACACGACGAAATGAACAACCGAAAACAATTTCCTGTCACATGGACTTCGATAATGAGACTGCTATAAATTACGTATCAGGTGCTTCCGCTTGTTTCAGTCACTGTTTTAGACATTAAGGCCGAGGTAGTTTTATCGCCGATGGGTGAAACACGACATCTAGCTAAGAGAATTTATACGGACCGACCATAGAATAGCGGTTCGCGACGTTTTATGTGACATAGTTTTGCTTCATGACTTGCTTTCAAAAAGGCAATACATCACCCATTCCGCGGCTCCGGAAATCGACCTCTCCGCCTCATTTAAGACCGGACCGTACTTGTAATCCAGTTGTTAACCGGATGCCACTTAAAGTCGAATTAGCTAACCGATAATAACTCAACGGGCCAAGAAAATTTGCTAATGGATATTTAGGCTTCGTTGACTAGAAGGGCATTTCTAGCTACGTTAGATATCCGGAACTCGAGAATACCACAATTTACCACGCAATGTATATTCGGTAGGTTGCCTAACCGTAAACTGCTAACAAGAAAGTTGCATTTCATCAGTTCACTTCATGAAAGGTGCTTCCGGTTTCCAGCTTGGATGAACCTGATAAGTTCGTAGCTGAAGAGAATAGTTTGTGACACGAAGCATCATCTTCAGAGCATTCTGTTTTTCTATACTATTCCGGATTTCCTTCAGGTTGGGCAACAACTACGGATGCTGGACTAAATTATTTAAGGTTCTATGGTTCTGAAGAGCGAAATTGTAAAACTGTCCCACCTTAAGTCTTTGGACTTATTCAGCTACTTCGGTAAAAGCTTGGTCAGTTTTATTCATTTGGATTGATGCTTCCATAACACATTTCTCGTGAGACTGTACCATTTAATCAGTCCTTGAACTGGAGAGCATGTAGCACGCAAAGCAATTCTGGTGTGCAATTCCATGCTCGTATAAACATCAGTATGATGTAGTTCTTTAGACGGAATCAGAATGTATCAAAGTCCATTGTTCAATTTGTATTCATCTTCATATTCATCTCCAAGGTTTATCATTACATGCAACAAAGCTTTGCTTAGGTTTCGACGAAACCAAGGTCAGCAGTGCACGTGAACACTTTCGCGAAATTCTAGAGTTTGAAGGGCCCCGTGATCCCCGTTTGAATCTAATTTCCTACAGCTTGGCACGTAAGTTGAAATAAGTTGTTTTATCACCAGAAACAAATTAATGAGCGGAAGGCTAAGGGAAGGAACGTTTTTACATCTGCTTGCACTAGGGTTTCTAATTCCCACAGGAATACAGTTGTTACACACTGGTGACTCCCGCCATATCTCGTAGATGACTGAGAGACGTTTGGAAACATTCTAACACCTGTTCTTCAAACAAAGCTCTCTAGAAATAAAAGAGGCGCATAAATTTATATTTCGTTTTCTAACTGGATCAGGTTCTGGCGAACTGCTCGAGCAGGACTGGTTTTCTTAACAAACATAAGTAGAGTGTACGGATTACCACTAACCTAGTAAAAATATTCGTTAGGAATAAGAGTTGAATTATTGAGTAAATTCAGATTTGCAAAAGCTAAATTTTCAAGCTGACTAGATACAAGTGCTGCAGATTTAGAGACATTGATCTACACTAACCGCCACTCATAACAGAGCCTCCTGGTGGCTTGTGTGAGCCATACTATACGAAAGAAAATTAATGTGCTATTGTCCGTGAGAAACACCGGTGAGTTTCAAAGCCAGTAGTTTCATCAACTCAATGAGCTTAAAAAGCTGTTGACAGCTTTGACATTTAGGTGATCAACCCGATCGACACACCTCCTACATCATCATAAGTCACTAGTAGGAACAAGTTTGTGACATAGCGAGGAAGTTGGAGTCCACCTGGTTTGGAACAGATAGGTTGTATCTAATTTGCATATATTCTAAGCTGCCAACCTGCTTGCCAGCCAACAATAGAGTCCGACATTGGGTACTCGTTAATATAGAAGGAACAAAAAACAGTGAACACGCACACGTTTGTCACTTGCGTGATCTCCTAGAAAATCGTCTAATCAGGTAAAGCGTGGGAGAATCTAAGTATTTGCAATAGGTTTTTGTATTTTTCTACTGTTTACTCTGAACAGTGCGGTAACAAACAAATAGCAGGTTCGAAATTATGGGTGGAAAAATGTTTGTACTATTTGGCGGTCTTTCATTCCAACATCAACCATTCCTGTGATACAGTGGGTTAATTCCGCAATCTGACATGCTTAAGTTCCGATTTCGCAGTGGAAAGCTCCATGTGCGAGGAAATCCAGTAAATTGGGTAGAAGAAGAGAGATTTTGGAGTTACAGATCAAGTCCTGTAATGTTGATTATTATATATTCTAATGAAAAATTATCACCCTACAAAACATAGCAGAATCTTTCATCTTTTCAGCCTCTGAACAGTGTTTTCACATTGCTCGATGTTCGGGTCAGTTATGCTTTTTGTCCATGGTTTCGCAGAAGAGGAAAATGGTGCTGAAGAGTGTGCGCTCAGCCAACAGCAGCGAAACCATTAGACCGAATGGTGATTGAGCTTTACTACTTGTTCACTTTGGTCAAACCGAGTGTAGTGCCCCGTTAGAGTATAATACCAAACCTGTAAACACACTCTACTCTAAGTCTTCTTTTGATTCCGTGTTTCTATTGCACTTCGGACGTGCTATTGGGGTAAAATGCTTCATTGTGACTTGACTCGGAAAAGTTGTATCCTCTTACCCTAGTCCGCATAGTTTACCGTTTAATCAGTGGAGTCAAGTCAAAATATTTTTTAGTTACACAAGCATTTCGGCCTCCAATATTATTCCATGCCGAGAAGCTGCATTTTTTAGGTCTTTTTTATTTCACCCTTTCCACAAAAAGCAGAGATTTTCTTCGGCACAATTGAATTTCAGCTTTACCAGCGGTTTGTTATCGGTACAGACATCCCTCTTGACAAACACTTCTCGGCACTTATTAGAAAGACCATCCCGAGCTGCATTTTCTAGATCTTTTTTATTTCACCCTTTCCACAAAAAGCAGAGATTTTCTTCGGCACAATTGAATTTCAGCTTTACCAGCGGTTTGTTATCGGTACAGACATCCCTCTTGACAAACACTTCTCGGCACTTATTAGAAAGACCATCCCAACGTAAATACGTCTTTTGTTGGGACCGTTTTTCTGTAATTATCAGGCGTTCACCAAATATGTTGATTACGGTTGTACTGGAGCCTCTGGAACCGTTCTAGCTACTAGTACGAGAACCTATGTCATGAGGGTTTGACAAGCCCTTCCGCCTCCGCTGAACAGCCATTTCGTTAGCTTTTCATGCACTGTGGTGTTGGTAGTGGCGGTGGTTCCAAAATATGAGCGTAAATCTGTACGGTGATATTTCAATCGTCACACTTTCGTGTTGAAGTTTAGATTTGGAAATAAACTCCCGATTTAAATTGTTGAAATACAGTTACTGGATCGTCTTGTGTTAGGTTTCCAGGATCATCAATAACTTCGCATGTGCGAACGTAGACAGAACGTCAATTATATTTGGATGGTATTCGCATCTCACAAAATCACACAAGTTTGGAACCCTGAAAGTATGCAGGTAAATGTCAAGGGTACTGATTTGTAGCTGTTATTGTGTGGGACAGAACACCCAAAACCGAATGGGATTTCGGTCATGCTGGAATTCAGCGGCTTGCACCATATCCAACAGGTATCTGCCAGGACTAGTGACATAGACTCTCTAGTTACCCAGTTGCTAGAATGTTAAACATCCATATTACCAGCATCTAACAGAATCGCAACTTAATGTGCTCCATCGGGGTATCACTGCTGGAAGCAGATACTGTGGCGCGTGCTTCAGCTATTCTTATTTCTGCTTGAAACCCAGCTGTTTTAAGGGACTGTGTCCTAGAGGCAACAATAGCTGAATACATTGGTACAGGGAGAAAACAAGATTGGTGCTATCATTCTATTCAGTCCATTACATGCTTGATATGCTTGTAGACTTTTTAGTTGATATTCATATGGGACGAAAAAATGAGCTGTCTTTAGCAAAAAACCGGATACCGAAACTGTTTCACCTTAGATAATAGATGTGGAAGGTGGCACGCGAAGTAGCATGTTGGTTAGAGATACATCCCAAAGACTGTCGATGAATGTTGCAAGTAGTAGGTTTACTGCGGTCTACTTCTACTTAGTGACAAACACCAACGGAAGGTAGATGCTGCAGCCCATATCGCTATTTAGAGCCAGAAGGAATATGCTAAATTATGAGGCCCGTAGGAAGCCATCGGTCAGAGTACGAAGGAGACGTTGCATCTTTTGAAGAACAACGGTCCCAAGTGTTTTTATCTCACTGAATAGTCTATTACTTCTCTAAGATGAAAGATCCCCTTGCAGTTCTAGTTGATCTTCACTAGAGAGAAGAAGAACTGCGCTTGGGGTCCGCTCTTATTAGAACTAATCAGTAGTGGGCCGGGATTTGAAATCAAGCTAGCTGATATCCATGGCTAAAGCGTTGGCAATACATCACGTTCGCATGCTGGGCGGGGATGGTTTCCCACCTCTGAACTGGCGAATGTGTTATAGAAACACATGTGACTGAGAACATGATTGAGGAACAAATGGTTTGCCTGGTGTCTCGAACGACGATTTAGTAACTGTCTTCGCAGTGTCGATCGGTTTCCCTGAATGACGAACATTCCAGGTCAGGTACGCCACGGTTGCTTGAAACCTGCCAGATAGTCCTAGATCTGTTGTGAGTGGTTGCGAGTGACCTGAATGTAAATCCTACAAATCCCTCATTCACCTGCAGCTCATCCAGACATCAACTTTCTGTTTTGTTCATAGACCTCGCCTTTGTATTTTTACTTGATAGACAGGCAGTTTTTCACAGTGAAAAAGTGATAGTATAGTATTATCTGTTTAGATCACCATGGAGATCGTTTGCCTGTCTCGGGTAAAGTTAGAAAGCAACGTGGTATCCCATTTTGTCATGCACCCACTCAAATATTTTAAACGGCCAGAGACCTGCTAACAAACTATGAAGTTCTATCCTGTTTCGGCTTACTTACGGGTATATCCTTATTTCCAGTTTTTTCGGTAAAGTTTACTTTTCAGTATTTGTCACGCGGACTTATCTGTTGTATTAGGAGATAGTGTATGATGTGGTCACGTGGAATGAGACTTTTTGCCCTCGATCGATACGTTAAACCTGACGCACCTTGTGTCCACTAGTTTATTGGTTAGTGCTTTGGAAATGATAACATCGCAACCTATTTTCGATGCGCTGTGTCCGGCTGGTGAAATGTCTGGAGGACAGATTTTCTGTTGTCAGCAAGTTAGATGATTAATGATTTGCGAGAGAAAGAACGAGTCTACGAACGGAACCAAAGTGAATTTCCCTGGATAAGTTGTAAAAAGGCTGTAGTTGTGTGACACTAAGGAAGACTATAAAATAAGTAAAAATGACTTATTTGATATGAAATTAAATACTGTGAAGAGTGAATCAGGACATCACCAAAAGTGTTAATTAATTCCTACCATTTTTCATGAACCAATTATTTGCACTTATCGTTTTTCATGAACAAATTATTTGCACTTATCAAATGCGGTTAGAGAATACGTTTTCCTATACAGGAACTTTCATGTTTATTCATATTCTTCTGGGACCCAAACGGCTATTCGGCCGGTAATCCAGGCAACCCTGTTCTTCAGATTTCCATCAACTGTACTTCGCAAGTGCATGTGGAGGAAAACTACCACATTTCCATTAAATGCGTGTTGAATAGATAATCTGCATTTTCCCCTACCCATGGTATTTTTCAATTCACTTGGTCTCTATGACGTACCTTCAGCTGAAAGACAACACAAGAGGGGGATTTAGTTTAATCCCCCCATTACAACACTTCACCTTTCTTATGGGTATTTTACTCAGCGAAATACAAAGTCTGTTAGCGACAAATACACTCACTTGCAAATCAGCTTATGAAAATATAATGCGATATTTCGAATAACGTACCAACGGAAACATGAAGCGGTCTTTATGCAGCACGTTCAGTTGAAGAACATCATGAGAAAGAGTTCTGCTGAGTCTCCTGTGAAAACCGAATTTATTTGCAAATGAGTGTATTTCCTGCAATCAGTCCAATTTGGGTTCAAGTAGAACATAGGGTTGAGGGAAACTCGAGGAACGCACCAACCCCTGATAAGCCCAAAGAATGGCGAAACCGGTAGTGGGGTGTCAAAGAGTTTTCATTGTCCTTGTCCTCATACATGCTAATAGAAACGTAAGGAATGCATCGAAGATGGAAGCAGATCTCGGGAGTGCAATGCGTTGTAGGGCTGGAACATTCTTCGGATAGGATTTGTACTAATATTGACCTGGTCAGTGAATCCTGTGTCCCGGCTGACTTGATTTGATCAAATATGATCAAGTATATTACCTACAGGATGCTCCACACAAATGCATGCTCCAGCCATTCGGATTCCTGGTGATCAACTAATACTCAAAGTTCCGAAGTTTTGCAAACTTTTTTCAAAAGTTTTGTGGCATGCGTTAGTGAAACGCGTAATATACAGTTCTGCTAGTGGCGTCCACGCTCGAGAAAACATTGGTGACCGCAATTTCAAGAGCTTTGGATACAGCGGCCCGGTTGGTTTCTGTCAGATAATTTAAAAAAAACAGTCACGTGTTCACACAAAATTATTTTAGTGCAACTGTAGACATTACGTCTCATTTGACAGTCCCATGAAGAAGATAAACATCCAAACTGCGCCCGTCTTTTACGCTGTTGTAGGGAAAGTCAGTGAGACGGAATCCAAACGGTCTTTTATGAGCATCATCCTTTACCTTCCGACCAAAAGTATATTCTTTGTACACCTTAATGTTGTTGAGGTCCCCGATACGAACTTTGAGTGACGCGTAGTTTCGACAATCTCTAGCATCGAAAGGAAGAATCGGGTTCGTAATTCTACGGTACTATTTACGCAAGGGTAAGCAAAGGTGTACAACAAACCTCAATTGTTCACGTTCGTAGGGTCAACAAGTTCACAGGTCCTTCACTGACCGGCACAGTGTACACCGCAAACCAAACTACAGCGAGCGGTATGATGGCTCAGCAGCGTGGGTTGCGGTCTTTCTTTCCGACGAGGGTCTCGTGATTCTCATTGGACGTGCGGTCACGCGGAACCCATGAGAAAACAAGTCAAGGTAGGCTCAGCAGGCGGGACATGAACGCACATGGGTAAGTAGGTCAGCAGCGCACATTCACACGACACATACACGTGTCGGAAAGGACGACCCAAACAAATGGAGATCAAAAGTACGTAGGTGGAGTAAGCAAGCAAAGTGTCGGAAAGGACGATCCAAACAACTGGAGATCAAAAGTACGTAGGTGGAGTAAGCATATGAATGGGGGTCAAGTTAGATTCAACAAATGTCTTCTGATAAACATTCAACCAACAAGGAATTAGGTTGTGTCAGCTAGCCTCCATTAGCTAACATGTCCATAAACCAAATTCGTTTGTAGGAGTAAATTTCTTGGTCAGCTGTAGGTGGTTTTGGGGTTAACAGAGTCACGTCCACACCATTCGCACTGAAACAGTTTTCCTCATGTCCTGGAGAAATTATCCTGCTGAGTGCATACGAAATGGGAAAGTGGTGTGCTCGAGGTTCGCTTTTTGTGGAGATGTGCATGTACCTAGTAATTCCGGGGGTTGAACTCCAACTAGCTGACATGCGAGGCGAGCGTGTTAGCATCACCCCACAGCCGCACACTGAACGCACCCGTGGCGCTACCAGACCGGGAAATCCTGACGGACAAGAGAGCCGGCGAACTTACCAGGACAGTTGGTGGGTCATTGTTTGAGGAGCCGGACAAACCACTTCTCTTGCTCAATCGAAACTGAGTTCATCTGTTCGAACGTGGTGATTCAGTTGCTTCCAGTGAGCTCTGTTTAGGTATTGCCCACAAATTTGCCTTAAATATAAGCTAGTTGGAGTTAAACTCCCGAGAATATCACGTTCATGCATTTCTGATGAGCTGAGTAGGAGTGCTGTCCTTATTTTATGTGAAATAACCAGAATAGTTTCACCAAGACAGTCAATGCGCTCAAACGAGAGTGATGTAAACGTTAACTTCCTTGTTCGTTCATCTTTTAGGCAAGTACCAAGTTGCAGCTCCTGCTCCACTGCTGTGTTTATTTAGAGCTCAAACGTCAGAGGAGGCGTAGATCATTGCTATATATTGTTGGTAATATTGCTTCTCTTTTAAATGAACACAAGGCATTGCTGAAGCTTAAAAACGGCCCCGAAGGTGATGCTCTTTTTGCAAGATGCTATTCTTGATTTATCGTGCGTCAGAATTAAGTCAGCTTCACTTCGACTGCTCTGAAATCCAACCTGTTCATCATAACTGATTCACTAGGGCTGAGTCCTAGACTATTGAGTGGAACACGAATAACAACCTTGCATGATATGCACGGGAAACTGATTATGCGGCAGCTGTTAGTTCCCTGTCGACTTTTTTCATATGAGCGTGCAAGTGGGGATATTGATGAGTGCTTCGCACCAAGTAAATATCGTCCCTGTTTCAGTTTGATCGTGTACACGACAGCCGCTCGGATACTCGCTTGCTTTTCGGCTCAGCGACCTTTAACCTGCTTCACGTTAGAAAATATAAAATGTTTGGTATTTTAGTCGTTTTACTGCTTACACTGTTTATTCAAGGTGCACTGAGTGGCTACTTTTTGTCCACGAAACGCATTTCAGCAGGCGCCGGAAAGTGATGAGTCCTGCATCATACTTTGTGGATCTCCGCCTTACTCTGATGTGGTCGACTAGGCTTCCATATACACTTCCTTGATGAGCTCATTTAGCCCCAAACTGAACCACATGTGTCACTGTAAGTTTCGGTGCCGCACTCACATCCAGTTACCCTCCACCGTTGTCTGCTGGTATGACATGGATGAATCATCTATTTACTCCCAGGTCCTCGAGTCCTTTTGCATTCCATTATCGAGATGAAGAAAACATGAAAAGTGACATGAAAATAACATGGGAAAACAAGGCCTAATAAAGGTATAGATGTGGACAAGACCTATAGTTAATCACCGTAAAATTTTCTTCCCCCTTTTGAATGTGAAATTCATTGCTGACGAATCTCGCCCTTGACAGCCAAAATCGGGCTCCCACCATCCTTAGGTTGACGCGCTTTGGTTCACCCAGTATACTTTAGTCCACATGATGTGCAATCGCGAACTCCGAGGTCATACCCATTTTCTCGTGCTCCAGTACAAAACCTTATAACGGCTAGCCCCTTGTAGCTTCTGCCGTTCGGTCTGCGACGAGCTGAGTACTGGATTTTGGATTATGTTACAATGAAAAGTGTTCATTTTTCAGGCATGCATGTATCCTTAGTTAGACGACATTCTACGTTACAGGTTCCCAATAGGATGGTACACATCTCATTCCTTTATGCATCCTGAATCACTACCGTTATTCGCTTGACGCTTCTTTTCCCATCTTAGTCCTTTCATCAAGTTAGACTCATTGGTACGCAGTTAAGTTTAGACCTTAGGTTAAATTTATTCCTACTAGTTACTTTAACTTTCGTGAAAGAACTTTTCATCATTGTCTTTATTGTTTTTAGGCTTTTTGTTGTATTTTTTTTCGTTTCTCCAATGAGTCTCCAAGAAAATGAGACCGTTTCTCCATCCAAGGGGAAGAGCAGATTTTAGCAACCGGAAAAACGCCTAAAACTCATAATGCGCTAACCGCAGTTGTACCAAGCTGTAACAATTCTGAGTAGGGTAGCAGTTAAATCAAGATACAAATATTACTGTGTACCGCTCTTGTAGCAAACTGAATGATACAATCGTTCTGGTCATAGAGGTAATGAGCTTTTTTCAGTATCAATGTTTTAAAGTTGGCAAAATCTCTTGAACAACATACAGTCCGGTTGGCGATTTTCGCCCCTCACCAGTTAGGTAGAGTTTCCACGTTTCCATCAATCTCACATCGTACCTGAAAATGGGATGGAGTAAAACGTGCATGTTAATAAGCGTATCAGGAAGAATAGCCTACATTCATAAATAGCGTCCCGGTGGACACGTACAATGATCTTCGTCCGTTAAATTCACTTCAATAATATTACCAACCAGAAGTTCATTACTATTTATTCATTATTGTGATATTAGATGATCTTCAGGCTCTAAATGACTGTCTTTCTAATGCATGGAATCTGAAATCGTGGAGTAAAACTGAGCAATCAATTTTACATTTAGTTACCATGGTATGATCATCCATTTTCTGTTTTTCTTTTATTTTGTTTGTCCACTTATGTGAAATGCTGAGATATTTAGGACTGCAGTTACGGTATTGTGCCCGTCGTTTTAACAATGGATCCTTGTTCATTTCGGATTCTGTCATGCTCAGTGAGGATTGATGCCGTGGGTTCAATTTTGACCAATAATTTGCTTTTAGAGGCTCTGAAAGGAAGAATACCCTCTTTTTTAATCGAGGCGTCCGATACATACTTCTTATAGTTAGTTCGAATGCCCCGTAATAAATGCTGATTTAGCTAGTTTCTCCTGATTCTTCGGGACTTACCTTTTGTGAATAGTCATAGATACCAAGGATGTGTGTTAGCACTACGTTTTCACGACATTTGTTTGACCAGCCACGGAAGCTTAATGACTGGTTGCAAGATTTAAGACTACCGTTATTTCAGTTAGCCATACGGTCGTCTTGGGAACTCAGATAACGTTTAACTTGGCGGCAACAAACGCACTTATGGGCGTTCCTTCGCGAACCCGGTGACAGTTTCGTTCCTTCGAACCACACAACTGTGGCTTTAACATCAATCTAATCAGTCACCAGTAGACGCACTCAAGCTACGAATATTTCGACAGATTGACAAGTTCAAGTTTTTTCCCTGAGAATCCTGTCACTGTTCGGCTGATCAGTTACAAACTAACAAATTTTGTTCTGAAATCTGTATAGTACTTGCTAAAAGTCGGCTCCACTGTTCACAAAACTGTGGTTAGCACACACTTATCTTATCCTGAAGACTATCTTAAAGTTATTGTGAACGCAAAACCTTGAACCTTGTGGACGTTTACAATCTGAACGAATTGCCGCCAGAGAGTGAGGAAATGCTTGGTGCGCCCGATCCGGGATACGCACCTCAGATCCAGTTTTGCATTTAATACCATCTGACTGTCCACATATACCTAACGTCGGACGCCCAGATGATCAGAGCTTGGTGCCAAAGACTACAAACAGGTAAATTAGTAAACAGATGGGCCTTTACTGGCATGATGTACGGCGCATGGTTGTATAAGTGAGAGTTCTGAATAAATGCTAACAAAGGATGGTCTGAATATAAGCACATATAAATTTAACAATACTAAAGATAGACCTCATTCAAACGGTTTCTAGGGTAAGAAGAAAGTTCTTATCCAAATTTCAATGTGAAATTAGTGACCGTGTGGATTATCAAGACGGCTGAGGTCCCACATGTGCGCGCTTTCAGAATCGTTACAGCGAAACAAGGAAACACTTTTCTGAGGTTTAAATAGACACTGAAAAACTATTGCTGGGAGCTTTGTTTTGAAATTATGCTTGATTGTTTTCCTACTCGTTGTTATCCCAATTGGGGTATACTAAATAACAAAAGATGACCCCGATTGATGTTTCTCCCTGAAATCAGCCAAAATATGCTCTATATACACTCTCGTCGGAATCCTTAAAGGGCTGCTTTAAGGATAACTTTACCCGGAAGAATATTTGTTACCCTCCACGTATGCTCCAGAAGGTAAGCAGGTGTATCCAGGGCAGTAATGAATCGCATTGCGTCTCCAATAGGAAACTAAAATTCAAAAGCAGGGTTCATAGGGAACAGCTGCGGCAGTGGGTCGAGTGGTTTGAGGACACTTGCCATCGATTTACCCAATCAGATGTTTAGCCTGGATCAGCTCGTAATGAAGATTTTGTAATAATCCGGTTTACCTGCAAACAGCTAATTTTTTATTCCTGATTCCTCCGCAAATTACAATCAGACCAATGAAACTCTACTAAGTTCTCCTCCTAGCTTTGGGTTTATCAGTTAAATAAAGCAGCACAAACCTACTGCTGCTTAGTTTCAAGGCCATTACACATGGTGACCAAATTTTCATTGAGTAATCCAGGCCATCCTTTTGGGCGAACATTTAAAAATATGTACTGGGTGAGATTCAGTGCTCTGTTTTTTTTTAAAAGTCACGAAGCTTTTAATTCTGTATTTTCGGAACGCACCTTCCTTTAGTTTATGCCAAAACGGTTAACTTTAGTCGCAACCCAATTCGGTGTCTGAACAAGCAAATTTTTCAGTCAACGTGCACTGTTTCAGGACAGATAAAGGAAGACCATACCTTCTGTCAGCAGCTGCTCTCGCGGTTACGATATGTGTGTGTTGATCAGCTGTGAAACTTGAGTTGTTCTCGTACCTGTTTTCATCTGGCTGACTAGATACTTCGCACGGCACACCCAGAACGCAACATCAGGTTAATTCGAGGATGCAAAAGTACTAATTTATGACGCCCAAGTACGCTTCTTCAAATATAAATGGCGCAACTGGTGTATTTGTATTCCTCATCATGCTCGAAAGTGCGATTCGTGAAACACTGAGTCAAAGATCCTAAAGATTACCTGGAGCAAACCAGCGAAGAGTCTTAGAGTGCCTGTAAAGACAGCGTTGTTTATTCGTAAAGGACAATACTCGCAGAGTTACTGAAAACTCTTCTTCAGCCCGTGACCGGTTTTGCCTTTCTTGAGGTTCATTAGGTAGGCGCAGTCCTCGAATTTCCGTCAACCCTGTGTTTTTACGGTTTTCAAAAATACTTTTAATTGCACATGAATTAGATTTTTACGGAAGACTCAGCTGAATCTTCCATTCATGGCTTTCTTTACTGAATGTGTTGCATATAAATTGCCTTGTGTTTCACTCGGTAGGATATTTGTCCTATCATAATAAATAGAATATAAGGCTGGGGAAACTTGGGGCCGCGCGTACCTGATGAGCCCCAAGAAGGGATCCTATCATAATAAATAGAACATAAGGCTGGGGAAACCTGATGAGCCCCAAGAAGGGCAAAACAAGTTGTAGGCAATCAAGGAGTTTTCAGCAATCTTGTGAGTAGTTTCCTTTATGAAAATACACTGCCATACAACAAATATCGTACCAACTGAAACATGAGGCGGCATTTGTACAGCTCACTCAGTTGTAGAACATAATAAACGTGAGATTCAGTCCAGTCTCACTTCAGAACCAGATCGGTATGCAAACGAGAGTTTTGTCGAGTATTTCATTTCGTTTACATAGGGTCTGTGCCTCACTAATTGACTACATGAATTGGGCATGAGTCTAATTCGGTTAATTCACTATCAACCGCCGATTTTGATTGGCGCCCTATTGGGACTAGTATGATTTTAATTCATTTCCTTTGATCAGTTTTCAAATTACACAGTGATTCTATATTGGCATCAGTTCGAACATAGCCCGTTTTCGTATTATTCTAGCAAGATGTTGCAACATCAGTTCCATTCTCCCTAGGGGATTTCGGGTTGGTTCACTTCATTTTTCCACTCATTTAACCCCCTAAACTGTCATCAGCATATCTTAGACAGAACTACCAAATTACTCGCAACCTCAAGTGGAGTAAACGTGAGTCGCAGCTAGAAGGCTCTCACTGAAACGTTGTAAAAGACAGCTAAGCTGGCTTTTCAGGAAATTTTCTTAAGTTGCATGTAAACTATCAAGACAGGCGAGGAGATTATTCGATTGTGGACACCTGCGAGCAATGGCGACTGGATCGTCTGTTTTTGAACAATCTGAGCTGTGACTCCGAAAATCAATTGCGTTTCTTCAATATGTTTCGTCCCAGCATATAAAGCGGTTCTGAATCAAACTTATATGTTTGCAGACTGATCGTTCCTAATAGATCTATTGTCTTGGACAAAATTGCATGTGTTCCATGGTTTACGCGGTTAATGTTGACAGCGTCAAATAGAGAACCCGACTGGATTGTGACTTGTGTTTTAGTATTTATCTAATGCGGCGGTCAAAATGAATAGCACTTATGGAAAAACAGCCGAAACATTAGAATATTTTTTACTGCCTCCCTAGCTCATTCCAGTCTGGCTTTGTGCCGTCATTTTTAAGGTAATATTTTGTCTAGGATGTGAAAGTCATTTCACTCGGAATGTACTCTTTGAGCCAGTAATTTGTTTCCCATGGTATCAGCCTCCAGAAATCAGTGAAATTTTCAGAATGTAACACTCTGTTCCTTACCGTTGCCCGGACACTTCGGTTGTGACCACTTTGCTCCAGGCCCACGACCACCTCGTAGTGGTGGTCGGGCTTTTGCGCCGCAACGATCCTGCGGTTTATAATGGTTGTACCTCGGTTTCTTAAGGCTCACTCGTGCCAAGAAGGCAACGCACAGCAGACTGACGCAGAACAGCGATTCACTATACTATAGTAAATCGTATTGCAAGTCATTCTAGTGGTAAATTTGTAATATCCTCTGCAATAGCGGTGTGAACGCGGTAAAGCGTTTCTCTTAGGCAACCAGTCGGTTCATAATTATGAAAGCAGCGATGCTGCCTCCCACGAGGATGGATGCGTCAGAAAATCTAGATCCTAAAACCCATGCACTCCGATCGTCCAACGGTTGACCATGCACATTAGAGCACTATTCACTATAGTCTAAATGCTTTGAAAATCAAAAAAGCTAGTGCTGACCAAAAGTCACATGTTGTACGCAGCCGCGTTTGGAGAGAGACGATGATGCCATAGTCTCTGCATCCTCGAGCCGGTCCAAGCTTTTGCGATCAAATGAGGCAGATTATCGAGTCACTGGTTCCGGGTATGGTCCAAAAGAAAACCATAACAATATCCGTCTAGCGGTTAAGACTGTTGTGTCAGGGACTTAGGGCAGGTTTATCGAACAAAACTCTGTCTCCCCACACTGCCTTGTTGGTCATGCTCGTGTGTCAATGACCCAAGATGAGGTACCTCATCCCAACCGCCCTCTTCGGCTTCAGCGACCGGAAAGTATCATTCGTTCTCGTAGCTCTACGCTCACCGGGCTCCCCTCAAACCCATCCTCATTCATCGGATAATGCAAGGCAGTCAACCCATCTGCCCGAACCCCAGCCAAGGTTCCATGTCTAATAGCTTACTAGCCTCAGAATATCCTACCCATCTTACAGTATTCATTGTCTGTAATCCTTGTCAAAGTTAAAACGCAATCCACTTTAAATAACCTAAATGATACTGCCACACAGTTTGGCATGCGCTTCACGCCTGCAAAGTGTGAAGTGCTGCTACAAGACTGGGTTGGGTCCAACCCAAATCTTATGCTTGCAATGAGCCAGTCGACGTGGTAGATCAGTTTGTCCATTTGTGCAGTTAAATAAGTTTAGGTGAACTGCTTGGAGATGGCATTACTTCTCGAATGGGCCACAGAAGCTCTTGTCAACTTCCGATACCTACGGCCCCAACGTGCTGCAGGTCTGTCTGTCAGAGGTAGAGTTCACAATGCTACTGTGTGATTTTTAACTGCTTTGTGAATCAGAGACGTGGCCTATACGTACAGAAGACAACAAATTTGTCAGCTTTTGACTATCGGTGTCTCCGAACAACTGGTCGGGATTGATGGAAACGTCGAATTAGTGATAGTGAGAAACGCCCGATTGTCATAGGAAGAAGGAACTCTCCCACGATAGATAAATTATCTCAGTACCAATATACTGGTTAGAAACTAGTATAAAAGCTCCAAAAATGTGCGTATTACAACCTAAAATTCGGAATTTGTGTTTTAGCTTTACATATCTTTATGAAGTTCCATTCTGAAGAAATTGAAAGTAAACAACGGGACAAGACAATTTCGTTTAATGAAGGCTACGGTCAGCCGAATGAGAAAATAACGTGGTTCTAAACTTCTGATTCTAACTTCTTCAAGGGATCGTTAAATTGCGCATATCTGCTGTCTCGTTCACTAGGCCGAAATATTGCGGAGATGATACACAATAATATTTAAAACAATTTATACTCATCGTATTTCTATTGTTTTGAAGACCTATTGTAGCAATGAATGAGAGAAAGGTCTTCAGTGTGCTATTTGCCTAATCCATTTTTGTCTCTTGTCAATCATGACCCTACTCTTAATTACCACGGAGAAATTTCCGTATTCGTCCTCACATCTAAGGTCATGTATCGCCACGTTCACAAGACTTACCGCAATTGCTTTCTGATACCTAAAATAGCCGAAGTCATCATTAATTTGGACCTTTTTCGAATGCTGGATACTTCAGCCTGTGAAAGTTTTGACCTTGGACATTGCAGCCTCCGAACATCTTGGCTTAAAAAACTTCAATTTTGGACAGTGTTGTTTATAGGAAACCGCAAGGACCACCAGATTAAACAACTTGTAACATAATGTCAGTTCCATAGAGGATAGAATGTGGTCCTTTGATTAGTAGCCAAATTTGGACCTAATAACAAATGATAATAATAATAAATAAACAATAAATAAATAAAATAACTCACCTGGAGAATGAAGAAGATATAGTAAATCGGTAACTGGTCATCTGGCACGATGAAATTTTGTCTTGAGTATCTACAGCTAGAGCACAAGTATTTGGATTGGCTAGTGCAAAAGAGGAGCTCCTTCGATAAAGTTTCATGGTTCACTTAGAACTTGCCACTACTTGTGTGAAAAACGTTTGATAGCGGAACCCTGCCACTCTGATTACCCCGCAGCATGCTGGAAAACACAACTGAACCAAGTTCATCTGCCTTCAACTCTGGACCTAACGTTTATTTGTTTATTTATAGTTCGAGTACGGACACTCTAGACTAAATATACAAGTTTAACAATACAAAGTGAAAGGTATAATTTTGAATTCGATAGCCCGTGGGCACTTGATCCTACGTTTGCAGCTCGGAGCCATCTAACTGATTCACCTGTAAAGGTTTAGAGCTGTGAACGGGAATGCTGGCTGGTCCAAGGTGTACAGAACAACCACTTAGCTAGCTTTGCGGGTGGTCGGTATGCTGCCAATTTCCGGCTGTCTTAGGGTTCGCGAAGGACAAATTTAAAAAATGCCTTTGACAGCCTACTCAGTGAAGCGAGGCCACCGCTTAGGTCAGGAGAGTTGTAATTTTGAATACTTTGCAATTTCTATGTTTTATGGGGATCCGTTAGTAAACACTGATACTGATCTCTAGTAGATACGTGTCCGCCCGGGTAAACTTCGCACAGGGCGATCATTCATGGCTGTGACATTCATGCTGTCAGTACGTCGCCTCACGCTTACAGATAACCTGTACGGAAGTCACGATTATACAGATCACAAAGAACAGCACCCACAGTCGTGCTCTCATGGTGTCCACTGACATTCGTCTTTGAGTTGTGCTTACGTATAATTCCCATTTAAAGTTTCGACTGGTGGAAGAAACTGGGTCCAAAGCCGAAAAAACCACCTAATTGATAAAACTCAATTATATGACAAATCTATACCTAACTTTACGTCAAAATTGCATACATAGTTGATAGGCACCAAAGTGAGCTATTTTTCCAAAAATAATAGCCCTGCCCCCCAAAAGAACCATAGTCATTCACAGCGTTGGTTGAATGTGATGACAAGTTACTTTTGGAAAGTCTATTATAATATCTGCTATACTTGAACGGGTGGTTGTGCATGCCCTCGTCGAATATGTGGAGTATTGGTTGTCGATCAGATGTTGAACTGTTCGCCGAGCTTGACGACTGACTTGCAAAAGTTTCGTCACCATATGAGGAGAAATCACTAGTAAGTGGGTTGCAAGCCAATTCCCAAGTTCTTCGAACAGATCAACAGCCACATAATCAACAATCGATAAACTCATCAAGTTCAACATCCGTAATTTGTAGTCTCCTGTAAACCCTACATGAACATCTGCCAAAATGTCTAGTGAACTCCTTTAATCTTATTCACCAACAGTGAACAAAACATGAAATTTCTTGTAAATATTTTTTGCTTTGAAAAGATCAGTTCAAAGACTCTTCTCTGCATGGGTTTCTTTGGGTTGTGTTCGCAGCGGATTACGATTGGATTGTGTCGCTAAGTTCCATATCTTACACTTTCCGTCAAGTTTCATAAGACTTTTTTAAATAATCAAAACTTGATGTAATCTAAAACGAAATTAGAAGTCCAGATGCAACGCAACGATTTGCAGCAGTTCTCGCTCATTCTTCAGCGTACTGAATCCCTTTAGACTCATAAAGAGCTATTTACATCCACAACTGTCAACAGTTATTTCAAAATCAGTCAGAAGGTGATTATCAGTTATAAGTATGATTCTTCTAGTCATTAAGGTCCATCCATTTTCCGTGTGACTTTGCAGAAAACAAAAAACTACCGATTTCCAACTTCGAATCACCTGAACATTTCAGATTTCATTCCGTGAGATGTGTCCAAATTGAATCTATCACGCACAACCACCGGTAGTCACTTTCAGGCAGGGCAAACGAAGTAATTTTTGGTGATATAGATTCATTGTTTAAAGTAGATTTATTGCCGATAAACTGATGGAAGGCTGAAATCAACGTTTGCGGAAAATCTTTGCGTTTGCTTGTCAGAAGCTCTTGAAGCGTAATTGTCTAGCTACTGTTTTGTGTTGTAATCACTTTTTTCATGCAACAAGCTATCTACAAAAGTTCTGGTATATGAACTTTTACAACGACCCATTTTTCATAGGTTGTCTGAGAACCGTGAGCAATATTCACGAACTGCCTACTGATTTTGAATCTGTTCTGGCAACAGGAAAGAGATAAAGTTTACTATTATATTTCTCCGTATTCTAACTGATTGAAAAGTCATTGTTGGGACCCAGTGCTATTTGCTAATGAAGCGTTGATAGCGTTTATTTTGTTCCCTTTCTGAAGATATATTTGATGTTTTCCAAGTTATATCGTTCTAAATATTCACGCAGCCAAATGGAACACATACAAACCTGATACAAAGACAGCGGACTGAGTTGACTATTCCACATTAAACTTCATCACACACTCAGAAGTGGATTGCAATCAGAGAAAATATAGCACACAAGTAAATAATAATTCTGTAACCCCGGAAGTCGCTCTGTATCCGTGCAATCACCGCGACATGTCTTAGTACCTAGTTGTAGGTCAAATTTTTATTCATAGTATCAGCGAGGGTCGATAAATCTACTAATGAAGCTGCTGACGTGGTTTTCGTGCTTCTGACAGTGAATATGATTAGGTGTGCAAGGTTAGAATGTATTGGAATAGAAATTTGAACGGTATTGGTCAAGTTGTGGACCCGGCCTGATCCCAGTCAATGTATGCCGAAATGTCGAGAAGCACTTTAAAATAGTTTCAGTTATATTGATATCCATCAGTGCTGCTTACCTTAAGTAGGATTTTCAAACCTGTGACCTCTAGTTTGATAATCGGGGAGTCAACCAAACCGCTGATCAGTGGTCTGCTTAATTCGCTTTTGAATGGCACCTTGTTCCACTCACTGCTTAGTAACGGAATCCCGATCGAGTGGCCACGCATTTGTTGGCTCTTGTCTAAATGCTAGTTAATCGCACCACTGATCAACCGCTCTCAGCCGAACGAACATCTAGTCGGAAAGATACGACTTTGCAACTCCCTGGAGTTTCATGTACAGAGCTTAAAATTCCGAGTAAGGCTTACATCACAGATCAGCAGAGTTTAGATTAGCGTTACAGAACATAACCATTGAAAATTTCTAAATTTGCGTAGCTATGCAGGGTGACGTCTAGGCTGTTCGCAATACGAAATATGCAAGCTTCACTGCTAATGACCATGGCCGCATAGTTGTTATTTGTTACCCGAAAGTATATGAATACTTCACAACATATTTGGGTAGTGTCTATCTGGGAACAGTAGCAACCACGCTAAGCTTCTATGTATAAGAAAGTGCGCTAGCTGAACAAACACTAAAATCGACCAAGGCCTACCACACTGCCGGATCATTGGGATCTTTCTGTGTTTGCAGCAGGATATCACCCACATTATCTACTGTCTAGAACGCCATGATCCGAATGTTTCTGACATTCAAAGACGCACACAACCCACAATGTTCAGCTTATCCTATATTATAGACAATCATTTGAGGAGCTGGTTCTGACTTCTGGGTCCACTAGTTTCTCATTGACTAAAAAGCGCAGTGAAAAGCAGCAGCATACAAGTGCATGGTAGTCCACGTTTGTGTTGCAGAAGAAGCGATTTCTACTGATTCGGAAATTCGTACTGCAAAGGAACCGCCTGTGATCGGCACACATCTGAAGTAAGCGGTCCCCGTTGTCCGTGCGTCTCGTGTCTAAACCAAGACGACCACCCAACCGGGCCTCAGCAGCGCTTAAGTCTACCTACTGGGCGTTCATATCACCAACAACTACAACAATATCTGAGCTTTCAGACTGCTGTGTAAGGGAATCTAGAGCGTCATGAAAACTGTCCTCGACAGATTCAGAGCTACAGTCATTTGGGCGTAAGCAGACAATAAGCAAGGTTCGATGAACCTCACTTCCTCTAGATTCTCTCACCGATGTTGTCAAACGAACGGAACTGAGGCGACTATCAAAGGGTATTCGATCAAGCAGAGACGCTTCCGCTTGTTCTTTCAATACAATACCCACCCCAGCATATCCCTCCGCAGCAGTCTCTGCATCACCAGAGGTGCGCAGCCGGAACCTGGAAGAGAGCGAGGGGACAGCCAGTTCGATCACAGTACTTGCGTCCTGCGTCCTTGTTCCTGACAGACAATATACAACAACAAAGAGGGAATCCAGCGTACGCGCAAGAGCCACCTGTTGAACTGCTTGCTTCAGTGTGCGCACATTGAAGATGGCTAAGCAGACAGGCATTCGGGGTTTGAAAACAGACTCCGAAGTGTTTCGGATTATAATTGAACTCGTACGTGCGGAAGCCGCAGCTGAGTGTGATGCAGGGCGAGCAAAATGGTGAGTCTTAGAGCTGGGACCTGCGGAGAAAGCATTTAAATCTTGGCAGAGGAGGTTGTAAGATGGAAAACGTGAAATTGTAAGAAGGGAGGCGTCTCAGCAGCAGCATGTTTTTGCTTACCGGCCCTAGTGTATGCAGCCGGAAAGGCGACCGAGCTAATGGCCGATGTGGCATGAGAATACTGTTAGTTGTGTACGTCGTGGTTGTACGAGGGCTGGGATACTTCCAGGGTGCCCACACCCCGGGACGATCACAGTCCTCAAACAAAGCGTTTGGCTCAGAAGCCTTACCACAAGGCAGCGATGCAAGTACATTAACATTTTTTCGGAACACGTCGCCATACATGTTCCGACCCACAACCTAGAAGGTCGAGAGACTGTGTTCGTCATGGATCAACCTGGTATGCTAGATTCTATGGGTGTCGCGCGGACACACCCCGGTATAGCCCATTGTGTCGACGAGGTACAAAAACCGGTGGCGGTTTCCGTACTTCATTCATTTTACTGGTATGTCTCTAGACACAGGGATATCCGCAGGTAAATGAACTTTTGGTTGGTAACGTGGATGTTTCAATCAAACGTTGGTCCCACAACTAACGCTTATCCATTCTAAAGGGCACGGAAGCACTTTACAACTGCGTCATCCCTACAGGGTATCCTGTCGTGACCATGTTAGTCACATCATCGATCATGGTTAAGAGCTATATACTTCGGCTACTATCTCGAAATTTACGAGGTCGAACTACTCCGATGGTTTGTACGATGAGCACTGGTGACATTTCTCAGTCTTGAACTATCCTGGTTAATTTTTCACTTTACTTCCTTTTTTCGTCTGACAATGTTAATTATAAGGTAACTTTATCTAACCTAAAATTTCTATTCCGCTTGCAAATAACCGAAAAATTTAACACGTTCAAATATCGCATATTTGATTCCCCTACTGAATACCCTGCAGAGTATCCCTCAAAATGTGCTTATTTATTCCCTCTTCCAGCTGCCCCAGCTGGGACCATATTCTCATCGGAATTTAAGCGGCATACGTGTAAACTATACTTTCGCAGTCTTAGAAGCTGTCTTTATATCACAAGGCTGGAATAATTATATTGACTCCAAAATTCCGTATGCATGGCTATGCACCTTTGCGTAAGCCTTGCTGATGTGCACCACTTTCCCTAGCTTGCTTAAGAAGGAATTTCGTCCCCTCAGTCGAGGCCTAAAGCCCAAGGTCGCAGAGACCTCATCTGTATCCCCAGGCTTACGGGCTTAAAACAGATCACAAAAGCCACTAAATATTCTACCGGTCCGCCACGTTCCACCAGCGAACTATTTTTTCCCGGGCTCAGTAACGTAACACGAAGCGGGCGAGTGCAAGTGAAATTCGGTTGTTCCGCCGAGAGACACGCGCGATTGACATTATTTAGTCAAACGAAGAAAGTTCTCTGGATAGCAAAAGTACATGAGGTAGATGCGTAAAACCAAAGCAAAACGTTGATCAAGCATCCCAAATGCGAACATTTAGGTGCAGCAGACCAGTTCGCTCTGCACTCGGCTGAAGGTAAGCTGCGTCAGACCCTCTAAGTAGAAAATTCAAATAAGTAACTTGTCCCAGGATTGCATTGAAAAAATGAGTCCACAACATACCTTCCAGAAAGATATATCAAACCGAGCTTTTCCATTCATAACATGCCAGATTCAGGGACAGCTTTCTGTCTACATCAAACCAGGTCACATTGGCAGATATCCAGTTATAAGTTGTCTTGTGAAATACGAAAAGTAAGCCAGGTTTCGTAATACAAACACAGCAAATATTTAAATTTACTAGTCAAAGAAGCACACATGCAACAAGAACAAACAAATTAGGATATATGGTTAAGGTGATCCCGAAATTAAAGCCAAACAAAAGGCTTTAGCTCGGTTTCGTTCTGTGTCGAACTTTCAGGGGGGAATCTGACAAGTGGGGTACATTCATTTTCCCCAAGGAAAAACGGAACCTCGAATGACAAAATTTTGACAAACCTAACAAAGGCCGGAACGCGTGATCCCGATACTTCCATCTTGCAAAGTTAACCCATGTTGAAATACAGAGAAGCGAAGGATGGCAGCAGTATCCACCGTAACAATAACCAACTGCGCGGATCCCATAGCGCTTTTGGGAGGTCCAAAACTACGCACTCCATTTTGCAGTGAACCATCCTCATGTCTGGTCAGAGTGCTGAACTAGCACGAAAACTGGATGATCGTTAGAAGATTAAAAACACGTTGAGTATCTTTTTGACGGAAGACCGGAGCAACCTGTGAGCTGCACATCATGTGGAGGAATATCAATAAGCCACCGACTACAAGGGACTTCATATATTATTCGCCATTTTGGCAACTCCTTCTCCACAACTTCACTACCTTGCGCCATCTTGTGGCAACGTTATTCTTGAACTTGTTATTCCGTCCGCACACTGTTCCAAAATATTCTTTGAACAATGTCTGCAGCATTGGTCAGGTGCTAAAGATTTGACCGAATATCCACTCACTCCCTACCATTGCACTGGCATGTATCCTGTTGCTACCTAACGATCTTAGTTGCCACGAAAACGTCCGACTTGTACATACAAAATGTTGAAGGTGGCGTTAGCAATGCTCTACAACTCGGTCAGTGTCTGGAGACAGCGGGGTAATTAATATGCATGTAAGTATTATATTGTCATTGGTATGTTTTGACAGAATCTCCGTTTAGTCTGTGATGTTCTGGGCAAATTTCCAACCACAAAATTGCCGGATTATGCAGTTGCTGAAGGTCAGTATTCTGTACACTGGGATTGGAGTAGAGCAAGATTCATGTGTGAGGTGCATACCGTCACCTAGCACATCGGACGTTTCAACACAGCGCTCCACGCGTTCGTCAGTTCTACGCTCTCTATTATGCTTACGCAGGGATAGTCGGCGGTTTCCATAGTCTCTTGCATCTAGCATCAGTCGCTGGTTTGTGAGTCGTACTTTCAAATTTTAAAACTTCTATTTCGTGTGCCATGTCTCATGCATGTCCCAAAATTGCACAATCTTAGACGGGTGGCTGACGGTCATTGCCTTTATGTGTCTCATGCAGATCTTGTGAACGTTGCGTACAAATTTGTGTATGTGGTCCCTTATCCTTTGAGCTAGAAGCAGGTGCCTAAATCACACTTTCCTTTCATCTAATTTGATGGTGTTTAACATCCTTCGAAAAACCCCTGATATTCCACTCCTTTATAGAATGAAAACTCCGACCACACTTATTCCTGGATCTCAGTAGCGAACAAAAGACGCCATCATAACAATACTGAAAATGAGGGAGGGATAAAACGGTGTAGGTTATTCGACTAAATATGAAAACTGATATAAGTTTTTGTTTTTCGATTTCCTTATATACTTCTGCAAGAATTAAGACAGTATTCACAGAATGGACCTTGAATTTCCGTCCGACCCGCTTACGAAGAGGTGTGTTCAAAGTATACATTCTAAAGAAGGATAAATTCTCCGGAAAGCTGGCTGAATTAGGATTGCTGTGCCGTGACAAAGGTAGACCAAAAGGAACGTGCAACGCCGAAGTTGGGACTATTTTGTCACACGTTGATAGTGATGTTTCAATAGACTAGGACCTGCGCTGCCAGTAAGCTGAGACCTGTCCTCATGGAAGGTAAAAAGTTGTGGACAACAAATGGTCAAACCACCCAAGCGTCACCCGCAGACTCACTGATGAAAGCCCCGACGACTGGTCATTTGAAGGCTGAATGTATTGCTTAGTGTTGTTTGATGAATAATAATGGGAAGGGAATACCCTTTCCGCTTGTATACTTGAGCAAAGTTATATGAAGTTAGGGGTACTTATCGCCATCAGGATCACCATAGCCTGTTGATAACCAGTTTGACCAAATAAGTTTAATCGAGTTTGAAGTTCTTGGGAGTGTCGTCATTGGTTTAGACCTCACTTAAGGAATGCTGAATGTAAAAGGGAAGTCAGATTCATATGAGATAGTCTTTGTAACCTATTTAGGTGTCTAAACACAACAATTCTAGAATAGCGTAGTCGTGCGTAGCGGTGGGTTGGTGGTTGTGCACAACATCTACGCTACCTGAGATACAGACAATTTTCTCTATTCTAACAATTAAAGAACACGGCATGAGACAGCGAGTATCACTCCCCAATAAAACACTGATGATATCACCTCGATTGGTTATGGAACGTTTGCAATCAAATTGCACAGATCAGTGAACAAGCCAACGACCATATAGCCTGTAAACTAAAGATGTTGCGACGGATATCCGTGCAGGACAAAACGTTAGAGAAGTTAAACACTTCATATCATGAAATTAAATTGCCAAAATATCGGGATACGAAACATATAGAAACATAGAGGAAAATGTTGGTACCTAAGGTATCGTAGACGGTGGACGATGGCTTGTTCGCTGAGCTGGGCAATTTGATTGCGAACGTTTCATCAATAATCGAGGTGAGGTCATCAATGCGTTATCGTAGAGCTACGCACTCTTACGCTCCACAATAACGCACTGAGGATATCACCTCGATTGGTTATGGAACGTTCGCAATCAAATTGCCCAGCTCAGCGAACAAGCCATCGTCCACCGTCTACGATACCTTAGGTACCAACATTTTCCTCTATGTTTCTATATGTTTCGTATCCCGGTGCTCCAAACTGTGTACTACTGAACCTGAATGCATTAGTTTTATTCATTATCGGCACAATAGCGCTACTGTTAATCCTTCGATAAGGTATATCGACAAGGCGTTGTCTATGTGCGAATGTATACAGACGCTCTTGGTCACGACCGCCGTGAAATTAGCTTCAATCATTCTCGTAATCACAATACAGTCCATCTGTTTTAGTGCACCCAATCCCTTCATCTTTACTGGTGCAAGTATCAGGTCTCCGGATGGGTTGAACTGAACACCGTGATCATTTGCAATCCTAGTCACTCCACTTTCAACAAAGAAAGATATCGATACACACTATTATTACGCTATTATTCGCTGCACAATTTATCCCTTTTTATAAGTAACAACGCTATTCCAGCGTATTTATCCATGTATTTGACAAACTAGCCATAATTTAGCAACTGGGAGATGGTATCGCATACTATGCGATGTGACGAGAACATTAGGCCATGAAAAACAATGGTTTGGACTTGTTTGTTAGCCTTTCGTTGCATCGATGAAATTCGATGGGTTTAACCTCCATCACTTTAGTTCCGAGTATTTGAAAATTTGCGGGATCGGATTTATCAAAATGTTTAGTTGGTTCCTCACGTGAAAAATCTGTCTGAAATCCAGTGAATGAAAAATAGATCCGGTAGGACCGATGTCTGAGTTACCGATCAGACTCCCATATTATCACCTCTCTCTATTTAGGAATAGTCTTGTAACGATCAAGGAGTAGGTGACACTGCATGTCATGTGGACAATCTTCAATGCATCTGGGTTGTTACAAGAAGAAGATCAATTATATAGGCTGAAAGTTAAAGTGAAATGCAAAGCCACAATTATAGGCTTATCTTGAATGCCGAACAGACATGTTTTAATGTTGTGGATATGTTTTGATCACGCACTAACCGACCTTGGCTGTAAAATAACCCATATTCCTTTTGCTCTTAACGATATTTCATGAGAACTCTATTCCACTATTCTATTCTGTCATTTTACTTGCATTAGCGTAAACGCAACACGTTGTATCGTGGAAATTGGCGATGCGTCCAGTTCCAAACAGAATCGCTTAACTACCAGGCGTAAGCAGCCCCCGGATAGATTTGCAAATATACTTGGTGTAATCAAAGCAGCAGCGGACCGTTGAGAAAATACTAAACAGTTATCAAGGCTTGAGATTTAATCTAACAGACCGTTGAACAGAAACGATGGTCAGACAGAGAAAAATTCCAACTAATTCCCAGTAATCACCACCTAGTCCACAATAGATTGGCTCAATAACCATGCCAGATTAAACACTCCAATCTGCGTAAAATCGTCAGAGTTCTCTCGCACACTCAGTCACTGGACTAGTTATTGATCACGTGAACAATTACTAGTGGCTCTTGTAATGGCCCTGAACACTCTAAACAATGGACTCTATGCAACCGAGCTTATTGAGATAGGGATGGTTTATTGTATCTAACTGAGATCTATTGTCAAGTGCCTACACTGTATTGGTTTAGACCATGCAACTGACAGAATGTCTACCAAATGTTTAATATCAGGCTATCTGGTTATCATAGCACTGTTCATGTGACAGAGAGCAGAACAACGGCACCGTTAAACACCATATGTGATTTTCACGTTTATCGTCCGCAATCGCGATATTATCTAGTGAATTTGCCTTTCATGTATTCAATGGAGGAATTATATGGAATAAGGTTATTTGTTTCCTCATGTGAACCAATAGAATAGGATATGCCTAGTACTTCAACGCACGCAATTCCTGTCATGCTTCGACGACTGTGCAAATACTATAAAACATCTTCTATACTACTCTAAATTTGTTTTCAAAACTGCTGTGCCTGTGATTCGTAGGTATATTTAGGTACAAAACGTAATGCCGAACTTTCTTGAAGAGTCCCTTCTCAATTAGCAGTTTGGCGGAGTCGTTGGCAAAAATTAAACAAATGCTTGGGAGTCCTCTCAAAATTATCCCGACGCTTGGAAGAAAACCAGCGGAATGTAGAGAAGAGATTGTGAGAAATCCCAAAAGCGCAAGATGAGACCAAAAGCGGCTCCTGTGTGTATTTTTTAAACCAGTTAATGTTGGTCGACTATTTCGTAAAAATTAAATTGAGCTGCCTCTACGTAGAGAAGAAGCATTCTGAAGTGATGCTCAAAAAGGGGTGATTTTGAGCGATTTCCTTGTTGATTAGGTTTTTCCAAAAATAGTTCTCCATGAAAAGGGTGCATTGAGTCTAGTCCCTCCCCTATGTCATCTATAAAACCAATAATTCACCGGTCGAGCTAGGTTGGACAGTATTGAATGATAACCTGCACGCTCCATCTGGCTCAGATGCACACTTATCCGGAATAGATGTTTGAACTCGATTTCACTGTATATCCCCGACTGTAGATGGACTTGAACACCGCATAACTGACAAATACGGTGAACGTTATTTGTATTCTCCAACAGTTTCCTCTGCATACAGCTGAGTAAATATGTTTGAACTGACGAATATTTTCACGCTTGAGCGAGTTGAGTGCTGCACCCCATAGAAAGGTGTTGGGATACACACTGCTGATGAGCACCCCTAAGCGTGAAACTCGAGTTCACTCTCTCCACATTGTGAAATGCAATTATCAAAATCACTGTGTAAAGCACGAAATGAACTGCTTGAAACAAAATGATGCAAATACAATTAATTCTGAAACTTGCAGAATGTAACCAAGCAAAATTTGCAGACATACTTTACCCGATAGTACCAATACCTGGGAAATCGTGGCAGACGGGCCAGCTGAACGGTTGCCGGTGATTTAGTCAAGCTGCCCCTATTGCCACATACAATATGAACGTAAAAATCTCCGACTGGTTTTGCGTGATAATTCAAGTGCACTGAAGCTACCGCTTAGTCAAATTAATTTAAAACGACTCCTTCAGAACTACCTCCTTCAGACTGTCTATGAGCTGCACTTGAGTGCCCGATCCGGATAGGTCATCATCCGGTTTGGATTTTTGAACTGGACTATGTGCATCATATGGAAGTCAATTTTTTGCATATAGTCCTGTCTGCGTGAAGTCATCATCCAGGCGACTGCCAGTCTCAGATTTGTATTTGGTCAAAATATCTTCCGGATATATCATCACCATTCTTGAGTAGCAAAAGTTCAAACAACTGCGGTTTTTAGCGTCACCTACCCCTTGATCGTCACAAGACTATTCCTAAATAGAGAGAGGTGATAATATGGGAGTCTGATCGGTAACTCAGACATCGGTCCTACCGGATCTATTTTTCATTCACTGGATTTCAGACAGATTTTTCACGTGAGGAACCAACTAAACATTTTGATAAATCCGATCCCGCAAATTTTCAAATACTCGGAACTAAAGTGATGGAGGTTAAACCCATCGAATTTCATCGATGCAACGAAAGGCTAACAAACAAGTCCAAACCATTGTTTTTCATGGCCTAATGTTCTCGTCACATCGCATAGTATGCGATACCATCTCCCAGTTGCTAAATTATGGCTAGTTTGTCAAATACATGGATAAATACGCTGGAATAGCGTTGTTACTTATAAAAAGGGATAAATTGTGCAGCGAATAATAGCGTAATAATAGTGTGTATCGATATCTTTCTTTGTTGAAAGTGGAGTGACTAGGATTGCAAATGATCACGGTGTTCAGTTCAACCCATCCGGAGACCTGATACTTGCACCAGTAAAGATGAAGGGATTGGGTGCACTAAAACAGATGGACTGTATTGTGATTACGAGAATGATTGAAGCTAATTTCACGGCGGTCGTGACCAAGAGCGTCTGTATACATTCGCACATAGACAACGCCTTGTCGATATACCTTATCGAAGGATTAACAGTAGCGCTATTGTGCCGATAATGAATAAAACTAATGCATTCAGGTTCAGTAGTACACAGTTTGGAGCACGGTGAGTTGTGTTGGTTTTATCCGGGAAGCATAAGCCAGCCACCATTTTATGGGGTGCCAATAATCCACCCGGCAGTAACCCTAGCGAGCGCAATACTGAACATGCTAAAACATGTTTCTTTATGGTGGTTGTTGGCTTGTTCGCTGAGCTGGGCAATTTGATTGCGAACGTTCCATAACCAATCGAGGTGATATCCTCAGTGCGTTATTGTGGAGCGTAAGAGTGCGTAGCTCTACGATAACGCATTGATGACCTCACCTCGATTATTGATGAAACGTTCGCAATCAAATTGCCCAGCTCAGCGAACAAGCCATCGTCCACCGTCTACGATACCTTAGGTACCAACATTTTCCTCTATGTTTCTATTCAGCATAGTAGATTAAAGTGGCTCGGTCATGTGCCGAAACATGCCAAAACACCGTCTATCAAGAATAACTAGACGAACTCTATGGTTGTACGGCAGTGAAGCATCGGTGCCAACACTGATGTTGCAGTATTCGATGGTTATGTTGATAGTGATAATGATGTCAACTGCGGTCTAAATCGCCCTGTCGTACGGCATTCGAAAGAGTGAAGTGCATTACCAGGGCCTCAATAAATTGTTATTTGACAAGCTGCACTCACTTAGAATAGATAGCGGTCTAAAAAAGTCTTGGAGTGCAATAGAGTCAGATGGAAACCCCGAACCGATGGGAGCTAACTTATGGTAATGGACTGTTGTGCCAGGATTTCGCCCACAACCAACGTCTGTGCAACTCCACACAACTTATGATGAGGTCAGCCTCATCACCAAAAAATGTTAATTTCTCATTTTACTGTCGTTTTTGTGAACGGAGGTTGTTCAAAGCGTAACTTTCTCATCTCTAATGTATGCTTCTAGGTCCCCAAAACGTTTCAGCTTGTTCTAGCTAACCAGCCTGTTGCAAACGAACACTTTCTTCAAAGGGGTAAATGGGTTAAGTGAATTAGATTTTCTATTAAAAAATCGAGATCAATTGAAGACTGTCCAGTGTGGAGCATGTGGACTAAACTAAGGGTACCGAAGCTACTCGCGAGACACTCAACAGCTCTCCACTAAATGGAGCAGTGCTGCGTTTATAGACGGACATATATGTAGAAGCCATAGGAGAATGATGGGGTAAATGAAAATACGCCACTGACAGAACGCAAACGATGGTCCGTGGTAGGGGGGTCAGAAGAGCGCACAGCGTTCATGAGGACAGAAATAAGAGGCAGGCGAATATATGACCAAGCTTGGCCATGGTTTTAGTTAGCTACCGAATCAGATGATGAAGACGAAAAATCTTTGCTTTCTTACGTTCGCCTGATACTAGTCCAGAAATCGAGAGGGGTTCGTGCACGCAGTGAAGAGTGAGGCGGAATATACAAATCACCGAACACGATTCCGGAAAAATTGAGTTAAAATCTAGGTTCACGTAGTAGAGATCAACGTTGAACAAAAGTATTGAAGAACAACTTGACCAGTCTTTACGGATGAATGGAGTAAGCATGCATTCACCGCACTTCTTCTGTTTACTACATAATCCAGCAGCAGTAGTATTAGGAAGAAATCGCGAGGAAATGTATCATAGTCACTGTTCAAACTCGATCTTGCAACTACCACCGAACAAGCATTGTGAAGGTGATCAGTTTTAAGTACCAGCCGTAAACAGCAATACGAAATCGAGCGATGCATTGAGTATAAAATGCGCATGCGTACACACCAGTAATCAACCTGTGACGTCGATCACCCCTAGTTCTTCGATGAGTTATTTTAATCGGGTTTGAGAGAAAGGACAGCGTCCCGGAAAAAATATTACAACCGTACTTGGTTCAGTGAATTAAGGCTTTTGGTTCAAATACGATACAAGTACGAAACAACGCAAGGCACGTTTGAGAAACCCTTTTATGAATGAGACACGTTATTGGAAAAGCCTCTTTATGTTTAGTCCAATTATCTCAACTTGGCCGATAATTGTTTGTGAAAGCTGGCTGAAGCCATCTCGCAAAGAGCCCGTCGGCTACATTAGTGAGTTGCGGGAAGTCTTCGCGTAAGGGAAGGGAAATACTGGAACAAAGTTAACTTCACAAACGTCAGTTTGGCTAACGTTCAAAATCGTTAGGAAAAATATCGAAAATTATGGGCTCACAGTTTGGATTGAGTTAAGAAAAACGGAACGTGAACAACGGTCCGCAGACACTTGTCAATCACTCCAGTTTTCGGGTTACTCTGTCGCATTCTTTAAGTTGAACAGCACCCAGAAACATTACAACCTTTTCATCTATCAGGTCATATGTTACGCACAACATTGTTTTCACTCCGAATTACGCACGAAAATCAACATTGTTCTTACCACAATCTATACCGAACCGCATCAGCATGCAGATGGGCCTCACTTGGTGCAAATCTCTTGGTGCAATACCTCACAAGTATTTTGTTTCCATCTAATCTCAGGATTGCTTTCGTCATATTGTGGATCAACGACCTAAAATGCCCCACAGTTTTCGCTTAAGCTGTCAAGTTTGTGGTGTTTTTCTGACTTGCTGAACTTCAAGAATACCAGTGTTGCCTTACCAGCATATTACTGGAGGAATAGTGGAACCGTTTTGAAAACACACAACCTACATCACCTGATCGATTTGTTCTCTGGCTCTAGTTTATTACTTCCACATTGATTTTGAAGAGGTGCTTGATGTGCGTAATCAGAAGGTGAGTGCTTCAGCTTGTCACATAAAATTATCACTTCACTGCCCAAGCGCCATTCCGGGGGCGAATATATGAGTTAGGCAACATGAAATATCCTTTTCTGTTTTGATAAAAGTGAAGTCGGTTTAATGTGTCATTTTTCAGTTGTAACTCCTGGGATATGTTCAGTTCAACACTGTTTTCTCTAACGACTGCCGGTTGCATTGAAACAATAGCAGACAAAACGCATTAGCAATGTGTCCATCTACGTCAGGAAATACTCACTTTGTTGTGCCTACCATCTATGTATGCTGTCCATGTGTAGGCGATACGCTCTGCTTACTTTCTCTGTCCCTACTGACGCTGGTCAGACGCCACTCGCAGCTGATTGGCTCAACGCTGTGAGCTGAACACACTGGAGACAAATGACAGACGCACACTCAGTTCGTACACAAACCACTTACTGGGTATATTATCCATCTCAACTGTCTAATGGAATGTGGTATTACTGTGTCCCTTCAGTACGCCTAATCCTGAATTGACTACGGTGCGGTTGGTGGGCGTTGTTACTCACAACGTTCCGAAATAAAACACCATTCGTTTACCAAAAGAAGCAAATTATTTTGGTTGATGTTACCATGGTAACCTTTTATAAAAATCGAGCATGACTCACTGGGAATCGGCAGTCACTAGGTGCATACAACGTAAATTTAATGTTCGTCAATGAACTTTCCACGAAACCAAAAGCCGGTGGATTAGAACTGAATATCGTTTTTTTTGGGATCACCAATGTCCACGTCAAATGAGATCTTCCCTCAGAATCCAATAACCAAATATTTCCTTGTTAAAAAACATGTTGGAAGTGCTGGACCAGAACTTATTTGGAAAATTTATGATGCGATTAATCGGGAGACGCAAAACGTGAGTTAACTACATTTTTGGTTTGTGAACAAAAATGGTTTGTTTATTGTTTACAGTTCACTGGGATCAGTTTCAGTGATCTCACTTGTAACTAAATTCACGTGTAATCTCAGTTAATGATGCGTTCAACCTAAGGATCTCTTTCTGAAATCATTCAGTACCTCTCATTTTTTCGGACAGTTTCCAGGACAAATAGACGCCAGCTTCAGGTCAATAACCATTGGATAGTATTTATAAGACCATCTTAGATTATGGGATTAATCCCTTTATTGATCGGAGCTGGTAACATCTAAAAGATGTTCACTTGATGAGCAGTGCTTGTCCGAGCTTGAATAAAGTGAAAGTAATTTACAAAGGGCATGGTGGTATGCATGTTGGCTGTTCAAAACCTGATTTTCCTGACGTGGGAAGCTGGATTGGTATTCATTTAGGCACACAAGTGGAAAGGTCAACTGGCAAGAAAAAGCAGTAGACGAAGAGCTTTTCCATGAAAGAAGATAATTAGAGACGAAGTTTCAGTGAAAAGACTACTTAATTTTTAGGCAAGTGACAAATTCAGCTACCAATCATGAATAAACTGATTACGTTTAGAAGTCCTATATCCATTAATCAGATTGGTTGTGGAACTATCTTTGATTTTTTAGTGGAAATTGTTCAAAATTATGGAAACAACTTTAAACTAAATATTCCTTCTACTGAAGGATTCTAATAAAGTGGCTGCTGATGACAGAGGAGATCGTTGTTCACACGAAAACAACACAAATGCTTTCAGCCTGTAAGCAATCACGGAGTCTTGTGATATGACAACGCCATTCATCAATAAATTCTTCCCCGTTCACTTACCCTTAATCACGCCACTATCAAAAGATTGATACCCGTCTGCTCGAATGCACCTGCATCCAAATTATTCTATTCTTGTAAATCGGATTATTGTAGAGCGTGCATAAATAGAAACGCTTTCGTGTAGTGATATTACTTTATTCACTTTATTCACGGTTGAGACTGATTTTGATAGGACCAGTAACAGGAGCAAAAAATTGATTCTGGTAAATAAATCTAACCCATCCACGGGGAAATCAGAAAACTGTGTATTCATCAAAGATATCCTGGCACAGACGTATTAAATTATATCAACTGGAAAACCGAAGATTTTATCTCCTCTGCTTCCTTTAAGATCATCCAGAATCTCTAAGATCTAGGGATCAGTAAAAAACGCAATTCGTTCTGAACTCACGGTGTACCATATAAGTTCGACATTGACATAAATTTATTGACGTGCTATTAAGACGTACTCCTGAAGTTGTACCCCACACCAAATTTCCCACATCCAGTGATCAGTTAGGCTCACTCTAAGCTACTGTAATGAACGCACCATCAGCCAGGAAACATTATAGCTTCACGTTGCTTCACGCAACAGGAATATAATATACCAGTACCATCTAATTTTAGGCAAACTCGGTCGTTTTCGATGGCTGTTCATTGTGATGAAGAATGAATTACGCAACGGTTATCCCGCCATTACCGTTTATACCTACTAATGTTTTATTTGAGGGAAAGCTACTCCAGGTGAACTGGTTAGCTGGAGAGTTTAAGGGGACGGTCAGGGCATTGGTTGTGGTTGGGATTTACCGTTTTTCTCGATCAGGCAAAGCATAGTCAGCTCTTCATTCAACACTATCACGATCAAACCCACTGTGCCTTTTTTAACAAGCCTTGGGTAAAAAATGAGACCTTATTCCTAACTCTTTGTTTCACACCTTTACTTGGTAATCACACTGTAAGCCCTATGCAACGCACAGCTGCAGACAGCAAGACGTATTCTGATCCCTGAACTACGGAAAAGAAACAAGAACGTTTAGAAGAATTAATCTAGATTTCATTTGGCAAACTTTTGCATGCATTTTTGCAAATCCAGCCTGTAGCTGCTAGTCACCTGAAGTATCTCTGCGCATGTCACTCACAGTATAACTTATATGCATGCAGAATTTTGTGTTATCAAACAGCCCTCAAATACACCCATATCTTTCGTTGCAACTTAGAAAACTTCTGGTCTTCTTGAGTTTTATTAGATTGAGGAAGTTCTCCAGAACACTAATTACCGACACATTAATGATGTCATCTCGAATAGTTGCAAAAATTCTGCATTCAAACTGTCCACCTCAGAAGACTGAACAGCCACTATGTTAAGGACCATTAGCCAAACTAGCACGTGACTGACGCATTCGGTCACGCGTGCTTATAAATTTTGTTGCCAAGCCATATGTTCCATAAAACATATGGCAAAGTTGGAAATTACTGGTTCTTGTGCAAGGAGTACTTGAGTAATCAGACAATCGGTTAGTATAAAAATTTAAAAAAGATCTAATTTTACTGCTCACTTCGCATCTAAATCCGATAATGTTCTGAATTTAACAGTGAATGGAAGTACTTATAAATGTATGTTCTTTTGAAGCTTTCAAAGCTTTCAAACATAGCATAACCAACCATATATCCAGTGTCACCCTCACCCTCCGTGGTTTACTACTACTACTGAGTCCGTCTTCAATGATATGTTGATCCACCTGTTTCCAGAATGCACTTGTGAATTCGGCCGTACGGCAGTAAGCAGCAATTATCTCAGATTTACACACGTACACAGTGAAGACCAACTACAAGAAAAACAAAAAAATCATACCAGATGATAGATACTGCCTTCAGTGCAGTGCCTATTGTAACATGAGAAAATATGACTCTCCGTTATCACTTTTTGCCTCTTCTAAAACTCAGAGCACCATTCGCGGTTTGTAGACCTCATCGATATCACCACTATTATCATCATTTCTATTCTCACAGCTCTGTTCGAGGTAATGAGAGAAATATGTAGAAATCTTTGACAATAGTCGAGAAATTCGAATAACGCCGAACTTGAAGCTGCGCCCGCGATTTTGACAGGAACAGTACTTATTTGCCCGATATGAATGAAAAAATCCAAACATTTAACGAAATCTTGACAAAGGTCATTTCCAGTAGCTCTCAATAAGTGGTCCAAAAAAGACCAGCTCAGGCATCACCTGGCGCTTCAAACTATTTGTCTAGTTCGAATACGGAAAGCAAGGAATTGTGTGCAAATTTTATGCGAAATGCTCAATGATGTGGCATATTTTTCAGTTGTTTTTCGAATTCTACACACCGGGTACAGTATCTAAAGTCTTATCTGGTGCGGTTTGTTTGTCCAAGAGGGATATGATTCGACACACGTCAATATTCTGAGTAACTGTGAAATTTGAAAACGTGAACAGGTGGTGTTAATATGGACATTTTCGAAAAAGTCAGTATATCTTCCAAAAAGTTTTACGACTGCCTGCTGATATGAAGATACGTAAACCACGGAAGCACACGAATTCTGCCTGGATAAAAGTCCTCTACAACAATTAAGCTGAATGAACCTTTCTGGATAATTTCATTCTCCGCATCTCCCTAATAGTAAAACAACAGCTCAAGTATGTAACATAGATAACAGGCTGTCATTATAAGAACGAAATGCTGAGAAGATGGTAGAGGTAGTCATTTGCAGTGTTCCCACACCTACTGTTCATTCATTACGAAATTACCCACAAAATACAAGATAGTCCAGCATCAGACATATTATGTCACCAAAAACACTAAAGTTATGAATTTTCCGGACAATGCAAAATCCTTATCTTGTTTAAGGTCCTATCCGTGTTGTGTTGGTTTTGTTTGTTGACTGATGTGATACACAACGAACTAGAATAGATTCTTGGCAATATCCAGCCCGTCGGTAAGTGGTCACAATAATAACCGAAAACTGATAGCGAAAACAGAAGCACCTAACAGGACATTGGAGCCCCACGTTGAGTTAGAGTTTGGTGGGGCTTCCTCAGTAACTTAAAATGCCGCTGACGCGGTCATTGCGTTGATTGAAGGAAGTGAGGACGGAATCCATAACCAAGTAAATGAATTGGACGCGTTTCTCCCCATCTGTAACATTTAAGACTATAGCCGAATCCTGCAGAATCTTCTCCCGTTACTTAGTATTTTCCAGGGCTTTCACCTAGGTATTCCATGCTCTTTTAGGAGTTGTGCTCAGTTTTATCCAATATGCAACGGAAGACCAGTTTTTAAGGTCTGGGTTCATAGAGATACCATGAGTATCAACCCTTACTTCTATCCGCACGCGGTCTTTTTGAAACATTTTGCAGAAAAGAGTGTATGTTTGGAACTGTGATGCAATATCCTCTGAAGCATTCCCAACATACCAGCTTCTTAGGAAGAATGTAGGAGTATGGCATGAGTTCGATAGTTTTGCCAGGGCACTTTGAACTATCATATGAAGCGTAGTTTGAGCTAAAGCGTTTTACCGGTTCAAACAGCTTTGCCAAAGCGGCCGCATTATTAAGTGTGACTGTCCTCGCTGAGCATATGCCTAGGAGATGCGATCTTCACTCACAACGCACTGTGTGGGGTTGTGAGGACTCACGAAATCCAAAGACGAAAGATCTGGGAACTGGAATTTGTTTGTTTCTTAATTGCTTTTAATTCATCATTAAGCACACATAAAGACTAGACATTCCAAGTCAACCGTTAGCGAAAGTTTTGTCAAAACTCAGAGCCCATATATATATATATTTTTCTATTTTGTCAAACTCAGAGCCCATATATATATATATTTTTCTACCGAAGCTCATAAACAAAAAAGGGCGCTATTGCTACCCATTTTCATGGTTTTTACACACTTTCGCTCTTAGTGGATCCTCTCTGGCTACTGCCTGTGGTCTGCTCCAATGGAGTAGTCAAGTCTTGCTCTTATTTGCATACCCTCATTCCAGTCAAATTCGCTTACACTAGTTTACAGGTAGACTTCAACATTGATCTCTCAGGTTTCCTCCGAAACTTTATTGCCTTGCTAACATCAAACGCAGCGTAGGCAAGTCGCCGTAGGAAAAACCTCACTGTCATGGGATGCAACTCCGGAGTAATTGAGATTCTTGATGCAAAGTTCCGAACTCCACTGAAATACTACACAAGCAATTGGTTATTTTGAAGTAGTTACTTCCTCGTACTGAGTATTCTGAAGCTCTACAGTCGCATGTCTACGTGGTTTAAGTCTGCCTTCAAAATGAACGAAATGCACTCATTTGCAAACAAATATGGTCTAGCAAAATACTTACCTGGAACCCAGCTGTATTGCCGGTTTATGGTGTTTCTAAGCAACCAAATGTGTTGCGCTAGGCCGCCTAACGTTTCGATGTACGATATTTGAGATACCGTGATATATGTATAGACGCATTACACTCAGCTTGTTTCCGCGTGAGTCACTCGCAAAACCAAATTTTTTGCAACTGAGTGTATTTCGCAATTCGGGTTCAAATATAACATAAAGTTAACGGGGACTGTGCCTATCTGATGAGCCCCAAGAAAGGCGTGTGCTGTCGAAGAATTTTAAGCAGACTTGTGCGTAGTTTGTTGCGACTAAGCAGCCGACTATTTTGCTATGAGACAAACTTAGCCACAGGATTTTATTTGTTGATAACGTAGGCACCATAACTGTAAGTGATTGAAACAGTCAATCACACTTATCTACTGATAGCGTGTTGACCAGCTGGACTTCATCTATATTTCCCAGCGGACGCCTGGGAACCAAATAGCAGTTAGAGACAATATACGCCTGCTTTTTCCTCTTTTTAGCAATACGAAAATATTTTACGCCCAACAAACGATTTGATTGGCATTCAACGCCACGGTGTCAGTACACTTAGACCATGGAAACTGAAGTGCAGAACGTTTTTGTGCATGAATTTATTGGAATTTTGCAGACTTCATGGTCTGGGATGCACTGATAATTTGCCTACTGTCGATGTCCATATGAGACCCTACCTGCTGTGTAAATTATGCCACACCCTTTAGGTGGTCATTCACAAGTGACAGCTTAATCCGTGATGAACCAAAGACGCCGCTTTAAGAGTATATACGAATGGCTTATTTTGTCCAAACGGGAAAATTCAAATTAGTCAGGAAGTTAGATAGTGCTTACAAAAGCCTAAGAAGAGAAACGGACTAGTCAGAGTAATTCACACGGACTATTGAGACATTCTCACAGATTAAAATAAATCACTGCGCCTCAGTTCTAAATGGATGAATTTCACTGATGCACATCTATTACCTTCACACGCAAACAACCACTAACTTTCAACACGCCGATCTACCAATTGTTCAAGCTAAGTGATCTGTTTAATTTTAGGATAGCGCCGTTTACGATGGTGTTAAATCCTTGGAGGAAAACGGGCCGCTAAATGGCCTCTCTTTGGCCCCCTGATCTGGCTCCCACAAGCTGTCTTTCCCCCAACTAATCACTTTTCTTCTTTTCAAAATTCTCGAATATTTGGTTTTGTGCACAGAGTTGACAATGCTTGTTTAAGAGGGTTCGCCGTTTCGACTTTTTCAGGATTGGCAGTGTTCAGTAATCGGATACTGGTCACTCATGTTTCAGTCGGATTTCAGTGAAGCGTGACACATTATCAATTGTTTCTACCTTTCGCAGTACCAATAGTTAGATTCAGCCATTCTTGCTCGTCCCGTGGAAAATGAGCACACACTTTTAGTATGACGATCACTCACACTCACTTGCGTGCCAGTTCGGTTTTCTTTTGTGAGCCGACCAAATCTGTCATCTTTTATGAAGTTTCTCTTCATGTTACCACTCAACGAATGTTATGAACTGCAGGTTGCTCCCAATTATATAGTATTGCACCCATATTTTACTGAAAAATTTGAGAAGGAATCCTTCTGAAAATTATGTTCTTCTTCCGGTGTAAGTGCTGGTTTGTTGCGGCTGGCTGTCAATTCAGATAGTGTTACTCTATCATTTAGACCGTATATTCTGAGGTTTAACCATGCGACATTCAATCCGTACTGACTACTGTTGCTAATACTGCTACTATCGTCGTACCTTTCGTAAAGCCATTAGAAGAAATTCCCTAGCTAAGCCTATTTAATTTTTTTTTATAGTTAGAACCGCCTATCCGCACCATATCGATCAGCCCAGATTATCCGGGTAGGATCTCCTCTCAGATATGCCCATTCTCGGCAGTGACTAGTGTGCTTCTCAACTCGTCTGGTTTCGTCTTAAACTTAACATGTTTATGTCGTTTATGTTTTTCGCCTTCAGGAATCTCAATTATTTCTTTAGTAGTTCTTCCTTCCTCATCACACTGACCTTCCAGAAACCTTTTTCAGCTAAATGACTGTATGCCACATTACCTGCACTTATAGCCCCATTCTACCAAGGCCTAACCCAGTGAACTGGTAAACATTTTGAAGCTTTTAGTGGATTTTTTTTCGGAATCCACCAATCGTCGAATCCAATTTAGGCATGCGTCGATCTCTATCGTTCTTCAACCTTCGGTCTTTGAAGTTTTAGTGGATTTTTTTTTCGGAATCCACCAATCGTCGAATCCAATTTAGGCGTGCGTCGATCTCTATCGTTCTTCAACCTTCGGTACACAGCTGCAGCGTTTCACGCAATGGACAAAAGTCGAGATTGCAAGCTAGCATGATACAATATTAAAATATTCCGTTTGTATTTGTGACTCTGGGTTGAAAAGACTTTCGAGCCGTTCGCGTTGTATATTTAGCGGCACATCGCTGTCAACATTTGTTTTCGCTAATTGCTAATTCAGTTGTTGAGCGTCAGAATATGTTATTGTTCTTTTCTTTGCTTGTCAGCGGAGAAGGTTTCGCAAACAACTAGTCATATGGCAGTATGTTGAGAAACACACTGCCAGTCTTGATGCGCAAAATGATGCCCGGAAGATGCGATAATGGGCACATCTGCGCAAAGCGTAGACTTCACTGAGTAGATAATATCGTAGGTGCACACACTGTTACATTTGGGTAAACTGGTCTCCACTGGCGTCTCTATAAAAAGGTTTTGATGTTTCGCTATTTGGAAATGAGGGCCCCAGACAAGTGGTTTAAAGGATGAAATGTTTTGATTGCTCAATGTGACAGGCAGAAAACGATCACTTTGAAACAATAATAGTTTCCGTCTGGCCTCAATGTATAAAATGCACGCTCACTAATTGAACCACAATATATCGTCCTGCTTTCAGGCTTCCTAGGGCGCACAGTTAAAGCCAGGCAGTTGATTTGTAAAACGTTCTCTAGCTTGTAGACAGTGCGTGAGCGTGTTGACCGATATGTGGCATGACACTGTGACTGACACCTGGCAGTATCTTCAAATAGAGCTCTGATTACCTATGTGCTCTATTTTGTTTTTATAAATGCGTTATTCAACGTACATGTCATGTAAGCACTGTTGAATTCACACGACTGTATATTCCTAAGCAAATGTGACTCGACTTATTCCCACATGGATCCCTTACCACCTTGATACATGAGCCTGGCACGCAAAAGCTGTATTGTGTTTCAGTTGGAACAATTTTCTAGATAGTTAAAACAAGTTTGATGGAATCTAGATAAGCGTGCCAATATGCTAAGCTTCGTGGAAGAAAAAAAGCAGTAACGGTTGGTGGAAGTTTCCGGCAACTTGACAAATGGCGTCTCACATTTTTTTCAATATCTTTCTATCTAAATAAATTCAGGAATCTTATAGAACTCATTTTGGTAATAGAGCAGCGTCAACATGCTAAAAATGGCTCCCCAAAAATAGAAATCTCGGAGGCAAACAAGTAGTGTGTTGGAAACAACAGAAAGTATACAACGATTCTCCTGTATTACTGAGCGTTAGAATTTTTATGCACTATTCTAATTCTGGCGAAAACACAACTACAAATTCGGTTACACCTGGATCAAGTGTTCTAAAAACGTTTCACACGCAATATGCTATAGGAACACTTACCATTGTTCCATATGGGGGTCTTCAACTCCTAATGGGTTTTTTATCTAAATGCTGCTGAAATATTCTGCCTACAGTCCCCCAATAACCATTCTATCTATTTTTCTTACTCGACCGACCGTTTGATCCTGAATCTGCCGGATAAGAGGGTCAGACATCAGTTGGTATACCACTTGGCAAACTCGTTGAACAGGCATATGACTGTAACGGAGGTGGTATCATTTTGAGTCTAGGGTGAAAAGATGGGTCACAAAACAAAGGATGCTTTGTTAGCGAAAAACGAAATAGAACTGTCTGACCACTCTTTCACGCAAATCTCGGTTTTAATCTTCCACTAATATTTCACATACACATGCGTTAGTCGGCTAAGGAACTCCGAACGAGGAATAGCATCCTTCACGATCTCGTTAATATTTTAATACCCTTACCTCCTGAACAAACATGTTAACTGTATATAAGTTCCGCGAGTTCAGAAAGTCCCAGTGCGGGAGTCATCGCACGTCGACACACCATCTAACGCTTGCCTACCAAAAGATTAGTTCAGGGCTAAGAACCCCACCGATGAGTTTGCCCCCTAGAAAGGAATAGGTTCAGTCAGTAACTTTTGCTAACCTTCTCAGAGCGTGACAGATGACAAACCGATCGTAAGCGCTATAAAATTACGCCTACGTGGTCCAACCCATCGACGAGCAGTTTTACTCAAACAAGTAGGTCCCCCATCACATAAAATGCACCCTTGGCGAAAGACGTTCCGTCTAATACTGGTCTTCGTGGATCATAATGGCCAGTTTACTAGGCATGGTTCAATGTTTTGAGCGCTATAAATGGATTCAAACGTTGCAACTACACATAAGGTAACAAGTGGGTCACACAGGGGCTGTCAATCACTATGAGCTGAAAATGTGAGCGCCGAGCTTGCCGTTAGTTGTCTAGTCTGATGCAACTAAACGTCCTTATTCTAAGGGGCGTCAACATAACGAACCTCACCTTCAGTTGACACACACAAATATATGTTTAAACTCCTATTTTTGAAAAAAATGTAAATATTTTCAGTGGAGCGATCACTAGAAATCTGACGCGACAAACTAAGTTTAGTCGCTCATTTGAACAGTGGTGGTGGCAGTCTGCAGGATCTACTTGGAATTGTGGTAAACCACCATTGTCACGGCTACTATTTGTGTGCAGGCTGCGCGACAGTTGGTTGTTTGGTTACACTACGGTAGCGGTCACAATTCTTTGTGCTTCAGAACTATTAGCCATCACTATTGGCTTGAGCAAGCCTTAATGCAGGTGTTAAGTCACAGTTATGCCTTCTACAATTTTGGACCATGTCCTGTGTCCGACAGTCTTATAAAAAACCAGCTAAATACACCTTTATGTCGTTCATATTGCCCTATTTCTTTTATTATCTTCTGATGAAACTTTTCAGAACTTTGTTTTCCGAATTTTTCCGAAACTATCATTTGACCACAAGTTGCAGTCGAAGAACTCATACTTGAGTGGCAAACGATTTTTACATCTAGTTAACTGTTACTGTCTCTTGGAAAAATCTACAATGAATTAGCTAGAAAGTGGTTGTGTGTACTGAGAAAACTAAGTAGATTTCTTTGTCGTCCCGTTCCTGTACATACACATGTTATGAAATCATGTCTGTCACGTTCTCCCACTGGTCTATATTCTCACATCTCTTTGTAAGACGTCAGAACAACAAGGACCTCGGCAGCTTGAATGTGTTTATCTTTTAATTGCAAGTATTAAAAAAGACATCAGTAATTACAGCGTAGGATGAGGCCGGTGGATGGATCTCTGACGGTTTTGAGAGATCGTCCTATACCACATATAGCTGATAAATGAAACCAGGGGCCACCTGTAAGATGCAACATATGTGGAAGAATTTCAATAGGGTTTGGAGCGCCAGGCACCTGACCAAGACTGCAGTTTCAGTAAATTACACTTGTGTGAGCTCGTATTTTTACCAGTTTATATTCTACAGCGCACCAAATGAGAATTTACCCCCTGCTACTTTGCTAAATAGACTAATGGAGCGAAAGACAAAAAGGTTCCGACAGGTGGAGGAGTCGATCGATGCAACCAGGAGAGTTACTGGCTAGTTGCTCAAGGTGTCAGGTAAACAATCACATACGCGAGTTCAAAATGGATAATTCAGGTGCACCTCAGATGTCGAGCGATCGGGTTTCGAATCCGCGCAGAATATGCGCATTAATTAGCTGTAATAAGAGCAAAATTGAAGACTGGCGTTTTGCTGCTTTAGCGAGAAATCTCTCTAACACAATGAGAGGACCGTTCAAGAGGGTGTAACGTCAGTTCCAGAAAGCGGAAACTACCTACAAGTATTAGCAGAATACTGATTAAAAGCTTAAGTTTGTGCATAAATTACAGTCGATAGCCCATCTACATGGGCTGTTCCAGACTATTATGTGGTCTAAAATTCTGCGCAAATGTTACGTTGTTTTAGTCCGTTTGTTCCATCAATAGTAACGCGCAAATGTGTGTATGTGCGTACGTGAAACACTAATAGATTTTCGCTTCTGACATTCGACGGAGAGGATCACCCAAGTGTCACACGTAGAATTTTCACAAAAACCACCACATAAACGTTTCATATTGGAAAATTATGGTTAAGACATGAGGCAATCTTGATATCGTTTTATTCGTTTTGTCAAGCGAACGATCCAACACGGGAACTATTTCCGGTGGATTAACGATCGAAGACGTTTGTGATGGAGGGAAATGGAACTGTTTAAGCTGACGAACCATAGACACACTACAGCGAACACTGAAAAACTGGTCAAAAACGGTACCTATAAGAGAATAAGTCCTAGAAGGCCATTAATTGATGCTTCTTGTTGATCACTTTGGGAACAGTACACACTACAGCTGCCCGATAATTTAAGAGGCATCATAGCGGATATTGGACGACATCGAGGAAAGAGCCAATTGATCCTGAGGTGTGAACTGTTACATAATATTCATGGAATGCACTGTTGAGGAGAAAATGAAATGAAGGAGTATTAACTTTCTTCAACAGCTCTTAACAGTTCAAGACTTTCAATAAACAAATAAATCTTTGTTTCGTAGCCTACGTTCTAAGCTAGATTGTTTATAAAAGCATAAATTTAGTTCGAAAGTTGTAGAAAAACGGCTGTTATGCTGCCTTGATTGTCGCCGACAGAACACTTCCGCCAAAATGATATGTAGACAGAAATTGATTAATGGGGAAAAAATCCTGCTGTCACCAGACGAATCGGTATCACATTGTGTTGTGAAGCCTAGAAATACTGTCCAGTTGCTTCAGCTTCACGGGAAACCATCGAAGATTTGCATACCTACAATACCGCAAATTATTCGAACCCATATTCATCCGACAAGTCGAACTTTTGCCGATTAATTCAGTAATCTTGCATGGTTAGCAGCTTTTATGCAGCCAGATGTTTTGGAGAATGGCCTGATTCTTGTTGTACAGCTTTCACAAAAACCTCAGACTGAAGATTGTCGGCCTGTTAAGGTGCTACCGACAAACACTATTACGGGATTAGTTTTCATCTCAAGTTTTCGAAAAAAAGTTCACATTGGTACCAAGATATCTGAACACAAGATCATTTTTGATAGCTTATGTACCTGCTAGCACTTCATGGATGATCGATAGCAACAGAAAGAATATTAACCAGTGCTGTCAGTACCACATTTGTTATGGATATGATATTAGTGTGAGCCGCATTGTTATCGCGGATGTTCCAGAAGCATCCAGAAGGATACACCTAGCAGTTGCTAAAGGAGAGGGAAACCTGAAACCTCCTACAGACTTCAAGGGCCACTTATTAAGAAACTGGAAAAAGATATCCCTCGATTTTTCCTTCTATCCTGATAATTATACGAGATCTGCGGGTGGTCTACTATCGGTTCCGCACTATTTCAAGCTCATTAATAAGGAGACATTTAATTCCTGGACAGTGATTTGGTAAAGTGCTTGCTTTGTTTTCTCAAAGTCAATGTGATCATTTTAGTTTCTTCTGTGCACCCTGATATTTGGCATCCCGTGATTACCTCGGGATGTCTGGCCTTGGACAGTTTCCATTCATCTGGGATCTCCGTCAACACTGCTGCTGTCTTAGGAGTGATTACAAACTAAATAAAGAAGTAAACAAATGATGAAACAAAAAGGTGTGACTGAAAAACCAAGCAATTATGGTCTGTTAAACACAACAACTTGTAAATTAGGTCTGTCCTAACAGAATCTCAGCGTAATCTCGCTACCTTTGCACGAAGCCCGTATCATATTTTATATGGTATGACGTACGGGATGCCCCAGATGAAACACACTGAAATTTAGGTGGCAGAAAGTTTGCCGACGGTATAGGACTGCTTTCGGTTTTCTTGGGGCACATCAGGTAGTAGTGGGTTTCGTCAGTCTTATGTTTCGCTTGAAGCAAAATTAGGCGTCCCCAGGTAAATTGTCCGATTAGGCTAAATAAATGGTGTAGAAAAACAACTTCATATTTTTTTCAAAAATTCAGGAATAACGCCTGTCCATGGAATAGCCATTTTTCAGAAAGTTATACTGTGACACCCGGGAGATCTGACAAACTGAACCATAGGGTGGATCGTATGCAGCAAATTCATTTACGGCATATGGCAAATGAAGAATTCTGTTTGTATTCAGTTGTAATTCCCGTTAACTCCAACTTAATTTGCAAATAAAATTAGCTCCCCGGCTTAGTAGAATTAGGCGCATGGTAAAATATGATGTTGACTGAACCTGAGGGAATGCGTCCATATAATATGTATCAGGAGGAATGGAACCGGTGTTTCCACGAAAAATCAGTAATGTATTCCGTCAAGAAATTGTGAGTTTTCGTTCTTTTCACTCAGATTGAAACACTACGCCAGAAGTATGGGAATGGCTAAAGCGAAATCTTTCAGTCTTCCTGAATTTCTCCAGAAAAATGCCGATTCACTGACATTTTACTCCCAGTTGTCTCGGTTTCCATTTTCGTCAACATCAGTCGTATAGAATACGATAGGTAATAAAATATGCACGTTCGTAGTAGCAAGCACTTTGAAAAATGCAACAGCCCGTATAATATATTAAAGACTCATTTGGGATACTAGAACGTAAATGTTTGTGAATGAAGCCAACAAACAGGGTTTTCTTATTGTCGGGTAGAATATACACATGCTTTGGATGAGAAATCGAACAGTCCATTTTATCCACCAGTTTCCAGAGAATTGTTGGTCAGGAGCAGCTGAAGTACGGTTGGTTTTCTCACCATTTTGAAAAAGTAATGACGTTCTGCAAAACTTAAGTGCCCGAAATACGCCATTCCGTCGTGTAATCTGGGTATCGAGTGCTTCTAGAAAACTCATATATGCACGATTGAGCAGTAATGTAGAAACCATCCGCGCACTCAATCAAGTGGAAGTCGTTTGTGACCAATGAACGATCCATCGTTTCGGACGGGTTTTGGCGAACAAGCGTTGGATACCTTACTCGGCTTCTGCCATAAAAGCTTTGTCAGTCAACTGTACTGATTTATCAAGATGACCGAAATTCATTTAGTTAGATTTCTTATGACTAGCCAATTTTGTCAGTCCTGGGTGTCAGTGTGAATATTCTGTTTGTTAGCAAGTGCGGATGAGCAACACGACAGATTATTTAGAGGGAAATGTCTTCAAGTTGAATCAGGATTTTGAGGTTTTTGCTTTTCTAGCCTGGGAAACTTTACTGTAATATTCTCTCCGGTTGTCGTTTGTTGGACTGTGTGCGCTAAGAGGCACCAGAAAAATTAATTTGCGTTTACGGGATTGATGGATCATTCTCTGCTTGGGTTTTGTACTTTTACGCACAGACCCTCTCACTGATAACGGCCGGGTATCATTTCGGTTGGTCTAAAGTTGTTCCCCACATGCTTGCCAATTTTACTTGTACTATATTCACGCTGGAACGCTTAGTGATCTCCACTACCAACCGTCGTCGTGTGAGTCTGAGTTCTCGTTTCAAAATTTTCACAGTTTCCAAATCTATTGCGTGCAGAGTGTCTACAGCATGCCTCGCCATTACCGAGTCCTTGGCTGTCATCTGATATTCACTCAGGTTTTTCTCTCTCTTTCTGGAAAAAGGTCAAGCGACGTCAAGCGGTTTTTTCCAATATGTACGTAGAAGACCTTGAACAGAAAGCTTTAACCGGATTCCAATGAGGGTTTTTCGGCGTTAGGTAGGTGACATTTACGTTATGATATAGTGCGATAGTTTCGCAGAATTTTTTTATCATCTTAGGAGTTTTGACCCTAGATTTGATCTTACAGTGGAGTGAGGGTTCACATCGCGTACAATTCCATTCGCTGACTGCATGACACAAGTGACGTGAAAGTGTAAGCGACGTTTTACCGGAAACCAACAGACCAGGATGCGGTCTTAAGCTACTTATCAGTACATCCAATGGCAGTGTAAGCTAGATAAGGTAGATAGGGTAGATGCTAGATAGAGTAGGGGCACTGTGCAGATAAAAGGTCGGACGAAAAGCAGCGCAACTTGATGTGAAACAGCAAATTCAAGTCAGCAGCTACGCAGTGAGCTTAATTAGGCGGCTACCAAGACGAGTGTCTGTCCCAACCACACGGACAAGTTAGCTACCTAATCATAACTGCGCTGTGAATAGTACTTTAAGTGGTCCATACGTAACTTTTCTGCTTCATTCTATGTGAGCTATTGCTTGTTTGGGAGGGCTTACTAACGTCCGTACGAAGTTGCAGAGGGTTGTTGACAAAAAAATAAGCGTTTTGTATGTATGGAGTGCTGTCGCACGGTTCTATGGCGTGTTGAAGGGTAGTGAAAAGAAAACAGCGGATTGATATTTTCTTGGGTTTCGACGATGCGCCTATTGCTCTCATAATTTTCGTTTTTTTTCGACTTGGCCCGGATGAGTCATACTCAACGCATCGTTACCACATTTCTGCACTAGGTTAATCATACTTTTGGTAATTGTACCGATGGTGATATTGGCAATGACGATGACGCTGATGTTTATGAAGTGAAGGATGGTAGGCATGAGTAGGATAAAAAAATGAACTGGCGTGCTGTGCTTACGAAAAGAAAATATTGTATGCTCATGAAAAAATCGTTGGCCAGTCATCACGTGACTAACACTGGCACTTGAGTCAGAGACCGCTTTTATGGCTTTTCCCATTGGGACGCAAAATCCCCGGAAGCACTCAGGTTCTTCGAACGAAAACATTGTAGGAGCCGGTAGTTATGTTACTCCTTTGTTCTTAGTCGATTTTTCCTGTTTCTCTCAACATTTCGACAATACTAGAGAGAGGAACTTATGTTCTGCTGGTAGTTCCATCTAGGTGATGTAAAACTATGCGCCCCAATTGTACATGTAAGATTATTTAACTCCAGTGTTTGGTTGAAATAAATAAAAAAAAATCCGTCATAGTTAAAGATAACAACAATAGTCAATAATATGCTTGGCAGATAAGTACACATGACATTAATGACAGTTTCGTATGTGTGCCGGGCTGATGTATACTGAAATTATGTGCAGTTCGTTTTGGCTCCCTCTGTTTCATCTTTAGGGGCTGGTAATGATGAGTCTTGTATTAAGCTGTTTCCTGAAAATAAATGGGTCCTATCCAAAGTAACTTCTGTTCAAACGTAGATGTAACAACATCGCTCTAGTAGAAATCCACTCATTATTGTAGTGTCATGCGAGCAACCAACTGACCCAAGTGACACTAATAATCAGGCATTCGGCAATGGTTCAAGGAATCTGACGTAATATGTGGATAATGCACTTGAGCGGAAATCCCATCATCGCACCGGGCCTTTGTTTATCTCCTACAAAACCGAGGGGCACGAAAAATAGATTATGTTGCGACACCGTTATCTACTGTAAACAAATGCCTAGAAAGGACGTATATTGCGTGTGCGGTAAATGCTACAGGAGACAAACGTCTGACTGTTATGGATAATGACAATTATTGGGATTTAATCATGTAATGGTCGAGGCCAACCGGACCACGAAAACGTTCCAGGTGAATGTAACGAGAAAATCCCGATCACTCGTGATTATCACTGTTCACTGTCGTTAGACGAGAATCGCAATGCAAAGTGCGTATGAGGTACAAACAATTATACCGCCACATTCAATCAAAATATATCACTGAATAAAAAACAACCTCTGGTGCATTCCAGCGGCTTCAGAGAATGTGTTAGAAGGCCTACATTTGAAATAGCATCACAAGTATTTTTGCAGTCTTTATCGAAGATAGAATAACAATTTGAGACGGCCACTTTGAGGTATACTCATTGATATTGGCTAGTTACAGTTTCATACTTTTGTAATTGTCGTTCAAAAATTATAGTTAGCTAAGCTGAAAGGCGTTGAAATGCGAAATAGCAGCAAGATATTTATATAAATTTGAAATTAGGACGCATAAGGGATACGTTCACCTGTTTAGTGAAATTTTTCGCAAAGTATAATCATGTCACATATGTTCCAACTAGCTCAGTTAGTTCACTATCTTTGACGGACATGTGGCCCTCTTTAATCAGGCGTACCAGGATGTCGGCCAGGCAATTTTTCTGATCGTTTGCGTGGGACTGTCCCTGGTAGAGGTTGTTATGGATAGAATTATCATTTGAAATGAGCTGACTTGCAGACCCTAGTGCACAAACTACCAGCCTCATGAATGTTTCTAAAATGTGTTCAGCGGATTTTATGTGATTACTCGTATTTTTTCTTTTCCACTCCCAACCTGTTATTTATACGTGGTTTAACATCGTGTCCAGTGGCACAGATTTTGCTCAAGTACTAATACCTGCGAATAATCTAAGCAGACTAGTCTAACTTCATACTCATATACACGCGCATAGGATAGGCGGTGCTGTGAACTGGCGGCTTAAGAATACCGGAAGGCCATCAGTTCTAAAGTATCAAGTGCCATCCAAGTACCGCTTGGAATGGGGAAGGGCATGAGTGACAGTAAGCGTAATTTAAGAGTTTTATCAAATTACGCTGCTAAGGTGTACGATTGACAGAGTGGTTAGAATCGTGTGCTACAATTTTGGTGGCTGGATGCAAAAGCCATACAGACGCCCTAATTGATAAACTACACACAAACTGAACCAGAAATAAGGGTGCAAGAATGTCCTGGTTTGATGTGGCACTTGAAAAGTTCCTTAAAGTTAAATAACATTCATGATGCCAGTGGGTGAACCAGCACATCTCATAATCAGTGCATTGCGAGCTTAGGTACATCATTTGCATGTTGATCAGGTAGGCGTTGACATGCTGCACCCGGACATTCGAAACGTATTGCTTCATCAGCCTTACTTTGAATGTTAGATGAGTGAGGTACCATCTGCTCCACTAAAAGCCTTTCTCCTGATCACAGTATTCCGACTTTGTTGTAGCCGACTCCAGCTACAATTCACAAATGCCGCCAGTCAAAGACCTTGGAACTTCTCAGATCCTCCGGCTGAATATGCCAGATCTCGCAACCGTACAACGACAGAACCCGTGCTCTACTGTAATGCTTGCGCCCTTTGAGACAAATGTAGATCCAGTCTTTGAAATTTGTGCATTGAATTCATCTATTACGCTGTCTTCTTAGTTGGTGAAACTTACGAGACACATACAACGCTCCACAACTTCGAGTGACAATCCTTGCATCCTTAGATAGATGTTCAGGTAACGTGCATCTTGCAGCGTCAGCAGCGGCAAAGCACATTTTGAAAGACCAAATGAGCTCCGTTAGCCTTTTTATTATTCCCGGCCTTTTCTGCTCTTTCTCAAAAATAAAAAAACGCCACCCGTAGATTTCAAGTTGTCAGGATCCTCGAACGGAGAGCCTCAAACACGAGGATTTTGAGATTTTTCAGTGTTCTTCCTAACTCATTAGCGACAAAACCAAATAAAAACGGGAGGATGGAAATCCTTGGTGGACAACACTAAGTTTAGCAAAGCCTTCGGAAAGCTTTCCGTGCACTCTACCATGCCCATGTATGTAAATAAAAAACAGTGACTTATGTTGCCGGAAATCTGGTGCATATTCTAGTGTAGAAGCGTGTCACAAAAACCAGTCTGTTGGCAGGATCAAACGCAATTTCGGAATAAAAACACTAGGAATTGTGAGGTTTTTGAATGCAAATCGTTGCGCTCACACTTTAAAGGAGTGTGACAACATCGTCCACACAGGTCTTCCCGGCCGAAATTCTGGTTACTCTTTTCAGGTCCCATCTGCATGAGTCTTCTAAACATGGTGCACAAAACACGCATCAAAAAGCCTGATTAAAGGAAAGACCAATACAACTCTGCGATTACCACCAAACTCATTTCAAGCAACTTTTAAAAATGGATACCAATATAGGAATGCCGCTTTTCGTTGGACGATCCTCTTTGCCCTGGTAGATACCAATATTTTATAAAAGCCCTATTTAGTGAGCATGAAGATAGTGGTTGGCGGCTGGTTGAGACCAGCATCCCTGTATAACAGCCGTTCGCCTTTTACTGAATCCATCGGGCGTTCCGATCTCAAGGTCCATGGCTACGTCACCGTTTGGAATTCCGGTTGAGTACCTGTAGATGGCCGGCTGAATTAATTTCGAATGCATCCAACCCAACCGTTTAGGCGTAAGTTTTTAGAGACATGCAAGCCGTTGTTATCAAGTCTTCTGAGTCATTAGCGCGCATCAACTGGAAATATTTACGCACACTCCCAGAGTTTCTCCATCCATCTTCTCCTTATTCTTATGTAGTCACCAAGATTTTCGACCCTCGTAGCTGCTCGCTTTCAGCTTAGGTCCGGGTGTCATTGTACCCTGGGTTGAGAAGAATAGCTTCCCGAGCTTTGAGCAATTATAGAATGTTTCTGCAGATCTGCAAATGGAACCTCGGGGATCCTGTATCGTTACGGTCAGTACCTCTCTACAAGAGTCAACATAAAAAGAGGTCTTATCAGAGTGTCCTGTTTTACCTCAGGGTTCGAGAGCTTTCATTTGTCAGGTCAGATGTGCGAATCTTGCGCGTCCTGAAAGGAGCAATAAGAGGCACCAACAAATAGCCATATGATTTCAACGCACCTGGAGGCCGTACACTACGAATAGCTAATGGTGATATGACCTATCCGTATTGGGAGTTGGTTTGCATGTGAAAGGCACTAGGTGGCTTCGGTTCTTTCCGGCTTGTTACCGACTTCAGGCAATACAACGAAACAATCAATGGCCAACATACAACTGTTTCAGGAGTTCGCCGTTTTCTGTGAGTCTCGATTCCATTCTAGTACGACCACCTAATTCGTCCTCAACATTACTAATTTAACCTGATTTCGCATGTCTACCTCTAGCAGCCACAAAAACATCTAATCTGGTAGCCCCCGTTGCAAGGATCTCAAAGCATCACGAGAGCCGTATTTGCGTGTATCATAGGTATAGTTCATTTTTGTGTAATCATATACGATGGAGAAGCAGCAAGTTTCGGCGAATTTACAGGATACTGTTACAGAAGTCCAAATAACCGCACAGAAGCGGGCAGTTATTCAAGAAAAGTACTTTTAACTCAGTGGCTTTGAACAGTACCAAACCCAGAAGAGCTAACCGAAGTTGCTTCTGGGTATGCAAAAGATCAGCCTGCTGTCCGGTTTCTTTCCGAAGTACATACGTTAAGCTGTTATGTAAACTGAGCACCGAGGTTTGAAGGATGATTTCAGAGTGCTGTAGCTGTGGTGTCCCAACTATCTACAGATAGTTCTGCCAACGGCAACGGGTGGCGAACGGATCTGTCAGTCCTTGGGACTTCCAGTGTTGTAATTGGTGAATGTACCTATTTGTTACTTACCAAATGATGTCCAAGTTATTTCGTTACTGATAAATTCTCAGGTAAAGATTGCGTACTGAGTGGGCTAGTTACTAATTAGAACAAATACGCCATGGAACTTCTGTTTTTCCTTCAGTTCAGTGCCGTCAGTATTTTTTCGGTCCCCGTATTTTTTTCGTTGGTCAATTGGCCATGTATTTGTACTATGGGTGCCACTGAAAAACCATCTCTCCTAGAGACCCGAAAATGGTCAGCAGTCGTTTGCAAAATATGTTGTTTCAACGGAAGATATGTAGCACCTCATAGCACCAATTATGAGTGCATTACATCGAGTGATAGGGCTGAGGTGAGCCATCGAAGAGCTTTACGAATAGCGATAGACTATTTTCGGTCCCATATATACTCGTCCTTCAACTTATTTCTTATTCTTTGAAAACGTTGCAGCCAACTGACTGTCAATCATAAATACAGAAACAAGCCAAATGTTCCGATCAAAAATGTAGACCAAGTGAAACTGTAAGTTGAGGGATTGGAAAGTAATAAGTTTCTCTAATCATGCTTACGATAGTCACCGACGATTAATAAACGCATGTCATTAGGCAATTCATCGCTCAACAGCAATTACACCGTCTGAGGGATGTTTTCTGTGTACATTACCATAGGGATGGACTGTCATATCACGTTTGTTTATTCTGTTTCAGGTATCTCTCGGCCCGTATAGTTCTCAATAAACAACCTTAATGACTTCAAAACTCAAACCACCCGACCAGTTTATGCTTTTAATCAAACGTGTAGCTTTGCATGAAACAAATAGCTTGCAACATCAACTAAAGTTTAAAATCTGCTAGTTGGTTAGACAGTATCAAACCCGTCTGGTAAGCTGATGTGAAGTAAATTGAACAATCAAGAAGTTCGAGCTTCGTTAAGGAAGCGAGTGGAATAAAGTAGGTATGATGATCTCAACTTGAGGCAAACAGGTGTTTGTGCGTCAGAAGTTGTGTGTGAACACAAAAAATTCTAGGAATTTTGCAAGTGCAATCTGAACCATAACGTTTCAATTTGCTCCCGAACGCCAGCCGCTTCCATGGGGGTTTTAATTGGTGAGTTCAGCTAGAATCAATAGTCATCACTAGATATGACCTGCATTACCGCAGACAAGGAAGGCTCAGAGGACATTCCGCCCATTCCCCTTATCCTTTAATTTCCATATCCATTTAGCTAGTTAGTTACTTCGAAGCGGTGGGGTCACTTGGGTGGAAAGAAAGAGGTTCACCATTTAATTTTTCATGTCAATCGGAATGCGGTATTGTTCAATGGTTGAGGCGATAAAGATAAGTAACTGAAATCATTATCCTCATTCAATCTTAAGCATGAACGGTTCGATAACAAATGTGTGAATTTGACGTCACACACAAGCGATATTCAAAAGAATTTTAATAGCAATCCACTGTCGACTGTAATATGGATGTAGGCGTATGCATAGTGATATCAACACAAACGTGCAGGCGGCGGGGCGCAAGTGGTGACAGTCTACAAATGTAACGTCCATATAGATAAAACCAAGGTATCAGTCGTTTAAATCGGCCTTGTGACGTTTTCCCTGGTGTTGTCGGCAGAGACACAGGTAACTCTATCCTTTCCAAACAAAGTGTTCAGAATTTTCTTTGACCGACAAAATTTGATTGACTTAAAACGCTGGGTGGCTCAGAAACAGTCTCTTACTGTAGTTTGACCGGCAAACAATGCAATGAAGATGATTCCGTGATGAAAAGTAATGGAAACTTCTGTACAGAACTCGTAAATAGCGTCACTTCTTCAAAACTTGTACTTTTCATGTGACGTGTTCCGTTTGGTAAGATATCCATATCATACCCAGACCTTGAAACCGAGGCGTTTGATTTTGTCTTATTATTGCCTTCCGACTACTGTCGCCAATACTTTCCAGGCATACGGTTTTCTCTAGCCATCATTCGGTTTGCCTGAATGGACAGCTGGTCCTTTTAGGTGAGTTGTGGAGCCTTCATAGACAGAGTAGTTTGCAGCTTTAAAGCTAACTTTTCAAGGACACCATAAGTCTAAGACATTTCGTTAGACCAGTTCAGCAGACCAGTTGGGCTCTCTTGGATGTGACTGTCATATGGGCTTAAAAATTCTTGAAATGTGTTCAACTCACAAAAGCTTATGTTGTTCAGAAAAAAGCTTTCGACAACCAAGAAAACAGTGGTGGTCATTTTGATATTTTCGATTGTTTACTAAATTTTATTATGACTGAAACCGTGCTATCTGGCGAGAGATGAATGATAGCACACTTTCACGGCCTTCAATGCATTCAAACTCTGACTTACGTTACCCTGATTGATATCAAATTACTCTTTCTGGCAGTCCTGGCAATGAGAGGACATGCGGTAATTTTACGGATATATTTATTCCAACTGCTTGAGATTGAGGACATGCGTAATTTTACGGATATATTTATTCCAACTGCTTGAGATTGTTTTTTGCCTGTATTCTCTTGCATCTGTTTTATTTCTTTTTTCTCGCATCATGTCCAACAAAACTTCCTACAAATAAAGTAACTTTAAAGAGAACCCTTACTGACCTTGTCAAACCCATTCATTCTGGCTCTTATTTCAAAAGTCAAACAAATGGCCCCTACTAAAACTGTTGTTTTTATCCGGCGACAATCCAGGCAGAATGAACTCTGAGACTTATTTCACTTGTATCATTCCGCGGACAATTATACAGGTAATGTTTCTCTATTGCGTCTTACTTTGGGCGGTGCGTATTTGACTTATGCGGCTAAAGTGAACTTTCTAGTGGTTTCTCTCGTTTGACGGACAATTTTTCTCCATGTCGAAACTTTTACGACTGGAGCTGTGAGCAAATATGGACAGGGAATTAACCACGTTATATTGCTCCACTAAGGAACCACTTCAAAAAAGCAGAGTGTGACAACTACGCAGCATGGCAAATGATTTCCCCATAATTAAAGTTACGGAGGTTTTCAAAAGTCGATTTTAAAACCACTGGTTACCGTCTATGGAAATTAAGACTAGAAGCTGGTGTGACGTAAACTTTTGCTGTTTTTCGGAGTCAAAATAATCGTTCAAAATCGGTTGGCAAGAAGTTGCATAAGGCCGCCCAGTGAAGCAGTCTGTAAAGGATTGCCAGTGTGGGGTTATAGGCCACAAGAAATGGATGCAGCCAAAGGATTTAAATTTCGCCGTATGAAGTGCATCCGTAAGTCGCGCGCGTCTCAGTGGACAATTTATTAAGCGTAGCATTTACATAGGGACGTTTTGTGGTTTACTTAATAAAGGTTCTACTAGATTATGCTTATGTACGAACCACCTGAAGTTCCATAGGCCGCCCAGTGAAGCAGTCTGTAAAGGATTGCCAGTGTGGGGTTATAGGCCACAAGAAATGGATGCAGCCAAAGGATTTAAATTTCGCCGTATGAAGTGCATCCGTAAGTCGCGCGCGTCTCAGTGGACAATTTATTAAGCGTAGCATTTACATAGGGACGTTTTGTGGTTTACTTAATAAAGGTTCTACTAGATTATGCTTATGTACGAACCACCTGCCACACCTTGCGTTAAATATACACCAACTTCGAGAGGCATAGAAGTTCGATATTTCCGATAAATCAGGTCTGGCGAAACAACATAATTTCCGCAGTTTGGGCTTGTGTTACCTGTGTAAAATTTTTCACTCCGAATTCCACCAGAATGGACATCTTTAGAGCGTATTTTCTTGGATTGCTTTAGGGTTTCCGGCTATTTAAGCCTACCAGTCTTCCGCAGATAAAATTTTTCATGTGATGAAACAATCTGAGAACTGAAAAGTAGACAGCACAGAAGGGTAAGAAGGTTAATTACAATGGTACGCGAATTGAAATTTGAGACACAGAAAATCTGCGCATTGCTGACCCGACTATTAACTTAACCGTCCTAGCAACTGAGAGAAAACTATATCACAAACTGCACCAGATAAACATTAAATAAGATGAACAGGACACAATGAATTTCTTACGAAATTGAACGTTTGACCTACGGACCATTCGTTTGTTGCGTAAAGCTGGAAGTCGGTTGACCAAATCAAAATGGGTTTTCTTTCCCAATTTGAATGGTCGATCTTTTTGGTGATACAGACAAAACTAACCTATGAATTTGCTGGACAACATTTGGGAAGTTGAAAAATTAAAAATTTACGGTGGAACGAACACCGGTGCGTGCTTAAATAGAAAACAAATGGTTCTGTTTTATCTGTAGTCCTTCCTGAATAAAAAGTTTCGAGATACACCGAAGTGTCTTTTTTTTAAACAGGAGACTGGTGACAAGCCAGTAAAATGGTTTTTACGTTTTTACACAAAGCATTTTTCTCTAAATTTATGCTAGTGTTCAACGTCTGTTTGCCTGAAGTTCTTGGTTTTCAAAACGCTTCATCTAACTTGTACAAAGAAATGCATCCGTTTCAAGCTTTTATTTATGCGCTTGTGTTCGGTGGAGCAAAACATACCAAATTTACAAGGAGTAGATGTTTCATGCTAACCACAAATTCAAATACCCTGTGACATTTCGGCGAATAGACAGACTCAATCTAGGTGTCCTCCTACACGGAAATGTGACTTATTGAAATGAATGCTAGACTTGATTATCACAGGCAGTTTGTTGTTCTGTAGAACATAAGACATAAAATTTTGTGTTTTGCTTTCCGGACCAAACATGGACGCGTTCTTGTTGATTAGCTTACAGAGTAGCCCAGGCAACATTGAACTGAGTTTGTTTGCCTTTTAAAATGTCGGCAAAAACCAAATGATTGGTACTTTATTCAGCTGAAGAGAAGTTTCTGTTCGGTCCTGATCTGACTGAAATGACGATGAAAGTGTAGAACTTAGATACATTCGTCCAACTTTTAAGACACTATTTTCACAAAAGTTTGATCTTGTAAAAAGACGATTTGGCTGCTCAAAGCATATCTCACTGACGAACGACCTCCCAAAAAATCCACTTCATGGAACGGATTCTGATAATAATCAGGATGTGAATAATCAGGAGTCAATAAATTTGTGAAGCCACTTCACATCCGCAAGTGAATTAAAAAACATATTTTGCCGTTCATCTCTCCATCATGTTCATCATCATCATGATAGGATGACATCGGTGTTCAGTACCGATGCATCGCTGTTCATCTGATGACCACTGGGTTCTTGGTGGCAAGGAGAGTAATTTGGCCAGCCATTCACATGCACGAGTATAATAGTAACTTGGTATAAAATGGTGCAGAATCTTACATTCTAATATATTTTTGGAGGCACATGTTGGCACTGCTGTCATTTTGTTGTAAACCCAGCCGATGTCGATTCATAGTATTCTGTTGACCTGTTAGTCTTGCCTCAGTTGATTCATCTTTGCAGAAAACTGAAAGCGGTTTTCGTGACATAGCATCTTAAGAAATTAGGTGGGACTTGAATATTGCGATTGTCAATAATGTATCATTCTTCAGCCGACAATCTGCTCAAACAAACTGCTTAATCAATCTGCTCTCTCAAACATCGATACATCCGTGCATTTTTCGCAAACTAACTAATACTCAGACAGCGTGAAAAGCAATGCAATCGGTCGTCAAAGCCAAGACAGTAAATTGGTTGTCGTTCGAATCACATGTTTCAAATGTGATGTGTTCCACCTGTTGAGGTATGTCGAGTATGGGTTCACGGTAAAACGCTTTTCAGATTCCTGGATAACAAAAGGTATGCATTTCTGATTGGTTACAGTACGCACTAGCCTTTAGCTTCCTCTGTTTGGCTTGAACTAACTTGAGGCGTCTTTCCGTGATAAGAACATGAAAGTTCAAACTGGAGCACTGTAAAAGTCACTCAGGTTTTCTGAAAAATTGTGGCATAGAACAGCAATTCCGTTTTATATTTCCCACTCTTATAAGGAGAGCGGGCCTCTAACAAGAAGAACGCCCGACACTTAGAAGCAATACCATGATGGTATGATAGATGGTATGATAGTTGTGGTGTGTTAGCTTAAACTGCTGAGCAAATAAGCCTTTCAAGAGCTTCAAGTAATTTTACAAGTAAATGTGACAAAACAGCTGATCTCACCTAAATGCCATTGTCACTTTTATTATGGATATATATTTATAGGCTTACGGATTCAGACAAGCAAGCAAAACACAAAACCCTGACTACAAAAGTCCCAATGGCAATTTTTTTAAATTACTATGGCCAGATTACTTGCTAAAACTGTCGTTTCGTGGTTTTAAAACTAAGCATTCTTTACAGTATCCAGCTTACTCGGCGGGATGATAGCCTTTTTCCGACATTGTCAAGCATTGTGGGATTTTCTCTTCCCTAAAATGACTTAACTTAATTACAGTTGTTTTAAACGGGAACTCGTGCTTAGCTGTTGGGAGTAGTCACTGAAAATTTAGTGTTTGCCGTGATGACTGTGGTAACGCTGTATTACCAAAGACTTAGAGAACGATCCTTCTAAGGTCGGATCTCATGGTAACGGGATGCTCATTTAAATGCATTTTGGTGAAGTTGAAAAATGGGGAAGCTTTTCCTACAACCGTTTCCGCAAGTCATCGTTATTATATTGACCTTGAGGTCAGGAAATAAGAAGTAACGTGGAAGAGATATGAAGACCGGATGATAAACAGAATCAATAAGAATGCCTGAATTTACCATCCAAGTATGAATGAAAGTAAGTCGCAAATATCACAACTGTGGGATTCCTGGATTCTTCCCCGAAAGTTCTTCACAAATGTCAAATAATTAGGTGTATTCACAAGAGACAACATCTTGACCGTTACTCTTATCCACAAGCGGTGAAACTCACGCCAACGTAAATAGAAAATCGTATTTTTGACCAAACGACATGCCTGCATGCGGTTTGTTAGAACTGCACGACAATCATGTTCACTTGCGACATCTCAGTTTTAGTGTTAGACACCTACTCAAACAAAAAGGAATGTGATGCAGTATTTCAGAGTAGTAATCTATTTATCTTGAATCTTACAGGCAACAGATTTCAAATAATAATGCACGACATCGAAAATAAGTGACATCGGTGCAGCTGCAACAAGGTCAAAACTCCCAGTCACTTATATGACGCGTCCATTCAGGATTTGAATTGTGTTCCCATCGAAACCAAACCACTGCATATAATAGTACATTTATTGAGTTGCGTCCAATTCGTGTCTAAGTAGAAGGTGAGTTTAATAGATCCCTTAGGAGGAGGTTGCCCGCAGAAAGAGTTTTTGGTTAACAGTCTTTCACAAAGGTGTTCTCTTAGCTATGTGAATCGGGTGGTTTAACGAAAAAAATAATTAATTACTCTAATTTAGAGCATAAATCACTACCCTTGTTGCAACTCTACTGGGTTGTTGAGATCCTGGCGGCCCCTGAACTTCTGGCAGATCCGGTTGTTTGACAGGTCCTGTGCTGCTAAGCTGATAACTTTCGTGTTTCCTCAAAATACTTGGACCGAAAATGGTGTTCCATTGCCAAATTGTCGAAAATCAGTCAAGTAGTAAATTCACTCCATTGAAATCAGCTGTGATAATAGAAGTGGATCTGAAACCACCGAAATCGGCAGTTTGATTTTACTAAATTCCAGCCCTGGTCAAAATGTAATGGTATTGTTAAGTCAGTTATTTTTATAACTTAAACGAGAAACTGGTGGTAGGCTCTCCACAGTAATGATCGACCTTACGTGTAGTATTGGACTATGATACATCCAATTGAGTTAAAGAAGGCAGACGCTATTATTTTGAGCATACTTGGTTAAAAGTTTACAGAGACATTCTGTAAGATAGGCTGGAAACAAATTAGATGAAGACACACGGTAGTCGTTAAAATGAGAGGTACATATACCTGTTACATAAACTAAAGGGCACGCCTGGGTACTTTCTCGAACCCTCAGCCTCCAGCCAACCTGAGAGGTGCCCTCTTAATTCGGCCAATGTGTACACTTGCGCTTATTGACGTTTGTGCGCCGGAATATCACAGGTGATTCTTTTAACATCTAACTTCTGCAGAGCCAGTGTCCTATATGAACATTTCATTTTAACAGCTACCAGCTCTCTTCTGCCTTCCAAATCTGTCAGATAATTACGCCCTATTGAAGGAAATCTCTGCCTGCCTAGCTAACCGAGGTAGGCAGACTATTTATGGAGGGTTGAGTGTGTACGGAAAACTTGCAGCAACTGTTTACTACACTGCAAAATATCCCCCTCACTTCCAGTTGACGTGTGCACCATATTTACTATCGTGTGGCATGTCAATGATACCCAATTTAAACACCCACTTAATCAACTGTTGTCCTTCAAGTGTTTCAGACTATCTGTTCATACCTTGAATGCTGAAGCATGTGCCGGTACGTTGGTGGAAGGGATGGCCGATCAGTTCAGCTCAGGAGTGACCTTATGGACAAGAGGCAAAGGCCGGCAATTGTAGTATGCTTTCACAATATCGCTAGCAAGTCACTATTCAATAAAAAACAAAAAAATATATGTATCCCATTATGCAAAACACTGTTATCAATATAAGCTTGACTAAGTATGGTGCTTAGGTAATATACACTCTTATATGTGTACGTCTTTCGAGATTGGTGTCGATTCAGGTGTTTCATGAACGTAGATAAAAGAACTGCATTTCTGCACGCCCCGTCTGCGACTGAGTCATGCTTTGTTACCATTTAACTGTTCTTAGGCATCTTGATTCATTTCCACCTGTTCAGCTTCGTTCGCCTCATAACAGAATGAGGAAATATGCCCAAATTTTTTTTTCACCTGGCATCGGGAACGGGCAGAGTGCCTGTCGTTCAAAGGCCTTGATCTCACTCAGAATCTTCCTTGTACTTGATCGCCATTATCCTAATGTTTTACTTACTTCATTGTGTGATCTTTTCTGTAACAAGTTAAGAAGAAACTAAAGGAATGTCTCTTCCCTTTTTGGTGCTTGTTTTTTTGTCGAAGCAGTATGTGCCAAATTTGCCAATATATTTCGGTGCTGTAAACAGATAGCTGTAAATGTTTTCATTTAGCACCTTGACGGATTTGCCTCAGTTTTCTATTGGTATTTTCAATGCACTAAACGCACACAGTGTTGGCAACCTTTGTTGTGCTTGGGAGTTTGAAGCCATTGGTCACTAGTCTGACGAACCGAAATTTTCATAAAATTATCAGCATGGACAGCGATCAACGATCTCCCACAGAATCACTGTATATTTTAGGGTTTCTGCCGGACAAATGGGATGGCTTGGTTTCCTTTTCATCGCGTTTACATGAAATTATAAAAATACTGTAATAACAATGTGTTTCTCTTTATTGTACAAAAAAGTGCTGCTCAGCTGTAGCTATGTGCAGCTATGTGTAGCTGCACATGGTTTTCATTCGGAGAGTGACACAATCAAGCTACTGGCATCCAGATTTCTCCTCAATCAGTGCTTGTTGCAAAATGCGTGAAGCTTGTCGTTGGCAAAGACCTAAAAATTGGATCTAGCCTGTAAATCCTACAAAAGTAAAAATCTTTCACCGTAAAGGTTTTTGAATATTAATACTGGGATTCCGTTAATCTAAACATATAGTCCCTTATCCTAACATTTTCCGTATTTTTTGATTTATTACTTATTTGAGCAAAGCCTCCAAATTTTCACGAAACAGATACGGGCAAAAGAGCAACATCATAGCTTTCTCCAAAAGTCAGAATAGTCCTCATATACATCCACAAAAATACAACTAATTCAAACTTAAAAGTTTTACACGATGGACGCTATCGTATTTCCGGTCAAGCTTGAACGGAATCAGCTAGATTTTGGAAAGTAATGGTGAATCCCTAATAATGAATCTCATTCACCTAAACGGTCGATATGTTGTGTGATTCACCGGTAGCTCTAGGACCATCCATTTTTCGTAATTAGCATATGTTTTAATGTTTCGGGAATACTTCAATATTTTGCTTGTGTTACACCAGTTACTGTTGGTCGAATAAGGTGCAGATACTAATCCCTGTCGAAAGATTTTGATGATGCCAAATACAGAGTTATGGTTGACTGTCAAGAGAGCGAACATCTCAGGAAGCCTGCATATTGTACGTGCTGAATGGGATCCAGTTCTAGGAGAACAGAAATCTGATCAGTCTTTAAGATCTTCCAAAGACTTGATAATCAGAATAAAATAATTTGAAAATTAGAAACATTAGAAAAATTAGAAAACCATCTGTACCTATGCCGTTTCGTTACTTGTGGCACTGAACATTTTCCCAACACTTTCTGTACCTGAAGACCTGTCCCTGTGAGATAGTCACCAGTCTGTGAATAAAAAAATATTAAAAGAGCTGTTTTACAGTTGTAGGTGGTTGGTCTGCACCGGATCCGTCCTTTGCACCATCTCTGAAGTTGCGAAACTAGTATTGTCCTTAACGGCAGGACTACCGAGTTTAGCCAACCAACCGGGTACACCCGCAGTTTGTCATAATGAGAAGATTAGCCCAGGTAGAGAACAGCATCCAACAAACGAACGTGGTAAATAAATATATAAGATATTTCATTTCCCTGATCGACTTCTGATTTCAGTTCAGAGCCTCCTTTCACAAGACATAACTTGTGATAGACATTCCCCCATTTTCGCAAAGTGAATGGTTAGTATATCTAGCCGCTGCTAGCAACACAATGTGTTTGGATGTGAAATCAACAGCTCACCTTAAATAACGTGTCAAAGTGAATTTTCGCAACGCCATTAAGATTATTCTTTTGACGCAACATTTCATTGGTGAATTGTGTTCACTGCTGGAGTGTGTGCCATTAATGGAGTTTATACAACAGGCTTGAAAATGAAGTTCGACAAATGTTGCAGCAAATCCTTAGATTCCAGTCTCAAAAGGTCATTCGCTTTTGGCGTTGTGCTGTTAAGTTCGGGCTTAAATTACTTAATTATTTGTACCTGATACAACTGAGTGAGCTCATAGAACGTTGTTCCTGCTTGTCATTCCTTCAATCCAGATACATTAAGCGAGGTTCCCCGAGATGAATGGGGTATACTTTGAGTGATTCCAACAAAAAAGTGAAATAAAATGATACCCAGGAGTTTTCTTTGAACAGAGTAATTTTCTACACATTACTGGATGCGTCAACGATACCTAGAAACCAAGCTTATAGCGTTCGGGTTTCCCCATTTACGCGCAGTCTAACGTCGCTGTCCTACGTTACAAGTCGTTTCCTGCTACAGCCACTGAAAATTATATGGTCTCGTTCGTCCTACGGCGATACCATTTCATTTTCAGCTGTATATTCTGACCTGTTGACCATGGCTAGTTCACTCATATGTCCCATTGAGTTATTTCCAATGATTAAAAAATTTCTAGATTAAAGCGGAGATCCTGTTGAGGTTGACAGACGGCGAGGGAATTACAATTTTTATTTACTCCTGCAACCGTTATCCGTTCACAATAACATCAATGGAATTTGCAATCTGCTTCGGCCGTTGGTAGTCTACGGCAGGGTCTCATCTGGTTTCACTCCGATGAGTGAAACCAGTGTTTCGAAAACAGGCACTCCTTAAAGTAGAAAATTTGTTTGTCCTCAGTAGATACTCAGGAATAATTACTGCAAAACAAAAACTGCTTCACAGCATTGGACCAAAAAGACTTGAGTTATTATGGTTTCAAAATGGGGAAATCGAAAGAGGGCCTCAGATAACGTGCCCTGAATCACAAAAATACCTAGAATTAAGTTGCCGTTTTTGGTCAAAAAGAGGCTATCGATTGTAAGCTGCGATTATAAAGACGTTTGTACGCTTTCACAAATCACTGAGTGGATTGTAATCATCTTTTATATGCTTGGTTGTTGCATAAACGGAATTCAGTAAAGTGTTCAAAACGTACGAGTTTTTACCCCTTAATTTCTTTCCACCTTTGCTTTGTTCCTTCACCAATTTTGAATTTCATTCGGGAGAAATATCATGACACAAATAAAAGGAAGACATTCCCGACTTTCTTAGATAGTAAACTCAAACAGAGGGTCGCAGGAAAACTTCACGCAAAGTAATCTTGACAAAAAAACATCCATCTAAGAACTAATGAGTGAGACAAACTGACCAATCATCTTTTCGTTTTATACAGCTGGTATATTTGATAACTGACCGTCAGGTTTTTACATCTGGCTAGCGACTGGTTTGGTGGGTTGATCCGGTTTACCTTAGTCGACCATTGTAAAATCGGTGATCCTGTCGTGCGTAGGACGGTAAAGCCATGACAGACATTGTGCTGCCGATCGCATAGACCGTCGATAGGTGTGTCGATCACCATCAATGTGGTGCCCGTAGCAGAAGCATAAATGAGGAAGCTGTTACACACACAAAAAGCAACCCTCATTTATGTGGCTTTCATTTGAACGTCCCAAAAACCGCGACTCAGTTGTACATCTGCACGTACTATCAAATCGTTTTCTTCATGACCAGATAAAAATGCTACAAGAACAAGTATCAGGCGTTTCAAACGCCAGAAATTATCAATAATCTTTTGGTAGATGTTATCTTCATTCACAAGTCGTACCTCGATATTCGTCGCCTTGAACAGAATGTCTTCAGCTCTCAGACTGCATTATGTTCATTAAAAGGACTAAAAGCAACTGAATAATAGCCAGGACTAGTTAAGAGGCGTAGAGTTTGGCACGTGCTCGCAATCTGGTAGCTGAGTGTCACATTATTTTTTGCCTTGAAGCACGAAACCTTTTATTCAACGCTGACCATGATCAGGCCCACTGCCATCATGCAAAATATTTTACAAGAGGTTAGTCACACAAGTATTTACATAACGTTTGTGTACGTATCGTCAGGTGGCAGTAAATTGTCCGACAACTCGGCAAATTCTGACCCAGTTCTGAGATACTGTGGGTTAGGTTAATTAGATCGGGAAACTCGCGTAGAGTGTTATGCAATTTCCCCTACAGGAATTTGCAAATCCTGGGGGCAAAAGCGTTGGAATTTTCTGTGACCGGATAGTGCGCACCTGTCAAACCACTCATGTTTCCCGTGTGCGACTGAGGGTTTTTGCCTGAATCGTTCTAGCAAAATCTGTACCTTGAGAAATGCTCTTGACTGACACAATGGGCAATGAGCACGAATACAGTGACAGGAATTTTAGAACCTGATTTGTCCATATGATTGACAGACCGGTACGTTTTCCTCCACCTTAAGTTAAGAGGCATGTCGGGTATAAATTTTCGAATGATCAGGTTATAAATAAATGCATTTTACTCGAGGTAGGCTTCCGGATACGTTCGGATACTGTAATATAATAGATCCTGAGAGAAGCCCTTGAACATGCAAACGATTCGAATTTTTCAACCCCCACTTATAAAACCATGGCTGCTCGGAGAAACTACTGAGCGAGAATACTTCTAAGCGCTATTCTCATAGACAAATAACAGGAGACTGCCGATGCACGCAGTACACAATAAATCCGGTGATGACTTAATTGTTCTAAAGGCTATGTGAAAAGGGTATGAATGGATGAGAAAAAGACAACCGCCTGGCGAGTGACCAACTGCTCGATTCAATTCCAGGTGCCTGTCAATATTCTATTATTATTCTATTATTATTATTCTATTATTCGCTATCTACAAGTATAAATCCTTTGAAGCCATTCGAGAAAACTGTGTGAAGTGCTCCTAGCATTTAGGTGAACATGGGTTTACAATCAAACACATTGAACTAAGAGTCCTGGGTCGTCCAAATAGGCTCGAAAAAGCTACATGGTCAATAAGTATTGCCTGTAGTTGCCTAGCGTTTGAAGACGGGTAATTTTGGCACTCATTACATATTTTTTTCGTGGAAAATTTAGGACTCTTTTCGGTGTTTTGGGAAAATTTTATCAGTTGAGCTTCGATGATGAACTTCACTCTGTGTGGATCACCAGCTCTGAAATTTGTCTACGATTTTGCTCAATAAGATTGAGATCCTGGTTACTTGGAGGAGGTCACATTATGCCAACTCATCACGACAATGGATGTGTATTTTAGACATCCTTTAGTCTTTCGGGTTTCTGAGGCCTTATTGAATAAATCGTCATGTACACACTTCCGAAATTAGAGTATCATCCAGAAGAAAATTCTTGGAATCCATTCATGGCTCTCTATCAGACTCTTCCACTTTAATTGCGTCAGCTGGGACCGCAAGCATCAGGTTCATTCGCATCAACTTGATGATCTGTACTCCTGTTTAATCAAGCAAACTGAATCTCGAACCAAGAATCCGGTTTCGTTATTCTGTAATGCCTTGTGACGAAGAAACGCCAACACATTGGACTCAGCTGAAAGCATTCTATACTGTAGATCCTGTGGGCAGTCCTGAATAAAAATAGAATTCTTATCCTCATTAGATAGCACGTATTCCTTATATTATTATGCTATGAGTCCCTTATAGATCGCATGTGGTGGGGGAAACTCCGGTTCCTGTCGAAAAAATGTCCAGTGCCCAAGTACTGTAATTAGTGCCCAATTTATTCGACAGCTGGTCTCAGACCATTGTTGTTTCTGCGTATGAACTGTTAAATACAGATACACTGTTTTGCGCATTTTACCGCCACCAAGGTCTTTGTTCAATATATAATAAGTGAAAAAACAACCGGCGACCCGAAAAGTTGAATATTTGCGAAAATTCTGTTGTCTGCCTCACGTGTCCTTGGTCAGACGACTCCTCAAACGAGGAAAAAGAAATCCACGGTGCATCTTTTGTATCGGAGGAATGGTACAATGGCCGTATTTGGATGCTTCACGCAGTTCATATATGGACGCGATGTATTATTACATCACACTCAGAAGAGACGCTCACCGAGAGAATTCTGGCAGCAAATTCAACCGAATCCCATATTGATCTTTCTCCTATGATAGGCTGAAAAGGAATACGTTATAGGAAGAGGCCTGCGTTTGCACATCTGATCCGGCCCCTTGCTTCCACCTTCAATCCCTAAGAAATTCGTCACTTCCTCGTTCCATATTTTACCCACTCCTCTTGCAAAATACTTGATATTTATGGAGTGACTGTTAAGTGCCACTGTGCTAACAGTAGGTGATGGAACAAGATGTAACGAAGTGTAAGTGAAGCCAATCTATGCTGAAAAGCCGAGAAGTACTGTAAGCAGTGCTTCACAGCGCTGGTTTTTTTGGGGATAACAATCCAACTAATGATATTCGATGCTTTTATTGAAAGCATCAGCTACGATATTTAGACTTACTTAAATGTTCCGATCACCAAAATTCATCCCTGAGTGATTCACTTTAGTTTTAATCATCTCGGACACCGAGCTCCGTTTAACATCCGCACCACACAACGGCAGAACGTTCAAGCAGAAGTCGAGTGAATATTGCTGTAATTCTTTTTTTATTAGTCCAATCAAATACCACCAGCTCAGTGTTGCACAACTGCGATCACCTGTCCTCGCCAACGCCTAGTAAGCCGAATTCAACTATCTTTCATCGCCACTCTGATGTGAATTTACCGAAACATGTCGTAAATACTGGATCGCTCATTTAGGTCCTCCATTAGATATGGATGAGGTAGTAACGGGAAAATACCTTCACTTCAGATGGGATTTCGACACGCTGTACGGGCTGTACGTTTTAGTTTGAAGCTTGACCTGATGACGCAAAAGTTCGTAAAGTTTTGAACTGCTATGAGCCTTACGGTGCGCAGAGTTTCTGCCGTTAAAATTCATCCATAACCCGAAAAGTGTGACGGGGATCAGGAAAACCGCCGTTTTGAAATATTAAACATAAAACAATAACTGACACACCTAAACACAAGTATGTGGTGCTAATCGGTGAAGTGATCTCAGCTTCAGAAATGAGAATATTGGCGCTGTTGTGATGGCCTACTTCTAGGATTCATTATATTCAATAGTACTAGGGCAACCGAATGGGGTGAATTGTGCTTCCTACATCAACCCTAGATGGCTTTTAATCACTCTAGTGAAGGCTTTGAACTGACCAAATTATAGTGGTGATTTCCACTCGACCGAGATCTCGCACACAACTACAGCGAGTGTTCAAATGCGCAGGAGCCTACAATCCCAAACCTAAATTCGTGCCTCTTTAGAAACTGAACTTTGATGGTATCTTTATTGTTGTTATCACAAATCTTTAATAGAAGTTGTAGAGAATGATTTACATGAGTTTTTAAAAATTAAGCTTTGAAAACATCACCACACATCACATCTCCCTTCCCTACGAGAAGACATTTGGATTGGTTCCAAAGTTACGTGAACCTCATTATAAACTTTCTGCTGTTTGTAATCTAGTTTCTTGGGGGAAACATGTAGATGTTTCTGCAGTTGGTTAGGTATAGAGCACTATCGAAAAAAGACGGATAGCTCCACAAGTTTCTTCCATTCAACCTTTGTAAGATGCACGGAGAAATACGCTGAAAGGTCTACTCTGCTCACTAAATCGTGCTAGATATGCTTGCAGCTTATTCCTGGTTTTACCCCGGAAACGAGGATTAACATCTTTCGCATGTTCAATCATTAGACCGCTTTAATGAAGGCTGAACGACAAATCATTCAAAGTAAGCTGATAATATCCTGCTTAATCTTCACATCTTTGGGCTTTTACACCTTCACATCTCACTTTTTCCGCTAGGACAGTTGGTGTGGGTATCCTGCGAAGCCTCAGTTGGAAATCAGCTAGTCCCAGTGTTGTGATGACAAAAATTAAAAAAATAGTAATTATGGGCCTTGTCCTGGAATTCAATACAAACTGTGGATACTTATGTGCAGCTTTGTATGACGCCGATAAAACGCGTGGAAATATTGAGGACCTAAACGCCCTAGTAACTGACTCGATATGCAGGACCATAAGCTGCTCCGGTTTTTCCTGAGGAAACGGCACAGTGCAGCAGCCAATATTTGGTGGACTGGGTGTATCCATGTGTCTTTAATTGGGCGTACAACATCAAGCCGATTCTTCGAATCAGCTCAGAGCAAACAAAATCACAGATACAGGCTCACGTTTTTATCGTCACTCCCAACAACCAGTTCGTTAGGACCTAGCAGTGATTTTGCCTAGCTGAATTTGGATAAAATCCATAGAGGGGACCACATTAACACAGTGAAGCAATCTTACACGGCAGCGAGAAAATGACCACTTTTGGTACACGAGGAAAAATGTTTTCCAATGGTGATCTCGTACACCTTTTCGGCGATGTTGGCTTCTGCCGTTATTCTTGCTGCGAATGAAGTTATGTGCATATCTGAAAATTGAATATAGTTAGGTCAAGGAAAGCTCACTGAGAATGTACACCTGCTGGGGTATGGCCAACAATATTCCCTGTGCTGGGCTGCCAACAGATCTGAGTCGATGACTCAGAGCAATATAGGACAGAAGATCGGAAAACTTTGCCTCTTGCAAGCTGCGCGCAATTGTTTTCCGGAATATGTTTGGCGTGGATATGTTTCATGCGTCTTTGATGAGATCGTTCTGTCAAGGTGTTTTCCTCCCACAAAATTCGTACAGCAACTATCTGGAATTATTTTTATTTCAGTTTACTGCTGTGGAAGAGCAAGTTCGCTCGTAACCCATTAAAGATACGGAAGCCTCTGGAAAACAGTTCTTGAAAACTCCATATTTGGAATTATTTTCACAAGTTTTTCAGTTTGACACACCTTGGTACAATTCTTTATGAATTCGTTTTATACATAATCTTCCACAAATTTTGATGTTTGGGTAAATTTTTTATGCATATTCGTTTGGTTCAGATTTATGGGCAAATTCCTTATAACCTTCCTACTTCGGATTACCGAAAGCTAAATATAAACATTTCAATTCACTCCATGGAAATAGCCCAACCAATAAACGCCCTAAAAGGAATTATGTACTTTGCTGTACATAATAGTCACCCTTTAGAAAGCGTCGCGTTTCATGTATTGACTATGAAATTAAAGATATCCATTGCAGTTAGTTTCAATGTTCGTAGGATCTGGAGTAACAACTTTTGTGTGATCAGTTTTATTGCTGTCGTCGTATACTTATTCTCTCTACTCCATATTGAGCATGGAAAGCGTTGAACGTATGTGTTGCTCTCCAAGGGGTAATCAAAACTGCTGCCTGTTTGCTACAATGACTCCATCAACAGTACGTTGCCACACGACTAAATGGGTGAACGTATTCACTATTGAGTGATGTGATCAATTTACGTGTTACGTTGAGCGTCCATTCGGGTCGCATGGATGACCGACGTCAGATCTACCAACCGTCTAGCGCCAGGGAGAGTTGTAGCATGTTCACCTTTTCAGAAGTGGAAATCTTTGCGCATTGGGCACTCGTCGATGAGGTGGTAATTTTATCGCATTTCGGTTATCCGCACTTCGGACTAGTATCGGCGAAGAAATACACTATTGGTGAACTCCAAATAAAGCGGAACGCCTTTGAATTATTTGCCTCAGAACAGGATGCTGAGGGAAGTAATTCCAAATGCAATGCATCTGTTTAAGTCGTAAAATACACTGAATGTGCTCATAGCGCAATGACAGGGGTAAGTGTTTGTGACAACCCTTTGTTTTGATAGCTTCAGCATAAAACAAAACCAACTTGTCACGCGTATTAAACATAAATACATTTTTAAAATTTGTTTCCTCTGGGAATAGCAGAACACAATGATGCATTGTTGTCGAAAATGTCAAATCCTCCACAAATTTTTGGTAATGATGATGAATGTGTTCTCGGGCATTTCCGCAGAAGTTTATGAAAGTGTGTGAAAGCATGGAAATATGAGTTAGTACTAATTTAACAAACTGGAAATGTCATTTCGTTGAGTCTGGAAATTGGTACTAGGGTAGATGGAACGTGCTTGAAATAATAAATACAGATCAGGGTGTGTAGAATGCCCGAAAGTTTACAGTCTCACTGCCAGTTTACAGGTGAACCATCTTACTTTATGATATACGAACTCATTCGCTTGTCCGCAAGATATCACAGTTACCAAATTGATCGGTTGAATTTAATGGTACCGTTTAATTGCATGCACTGCGCGCTTTTCGGAAACAAGATCACTTTCTTGGAAGGAACGCAGAATGTACATAAAGCATCGAAATTTATTCAGGTGATCTGAGAATATTGTAAACTTTCAAATCCTACTTATTTGCGCAAAGCCTAGATTTTTCGGGAACCCACGTTTGGCGGGTTCAATTAAGGAGTCAGGCAACTAGATATTGACGAAACTCGTGTAGTTCAGGTGTTTTGGCTTTGTTATCCAAATTTTCACAGGTATAACATAAAGCAACCCGACGGGATAAGCGAAGGGCGATTGTTACATTCGTCAGAATGAAGAGATGTTCCATAGGACGTGAGCTTTTAGGTAATACTCCTTGGTTGAAAAAGAAAAATTCAGTTATTAAAGAGCCTTATATTGTTTTACTGGGGTTTAGCACACTTTGCGTGAAAAAAACGCTATTTAAAGCACATGATTCACGAAAACTCACGCTGATATTCTAAGTGCTTAAATCAGAAATGCGAGCGAACCCTGTGCAATATATACTCGATTTATTTCAAAAATATTCCCATAAAAGTTAAAGCCGAATCAGAGTAATTGCCCAAGACGCAGCAGTATCCCTGGTACAATAAATTGGATGGCGCTGGCTCAGAGCTGTTTGTCAAATTTAACAGACGATGGAACTTCCTATCTGACACGCCAACGCTAATCACGGAGTGGTACCGGTTAACATCAGTTGTCTGGGGGGACATCAGTGCAGGTTGCCACGCCTAAAACTCGTCACGCTATCACTTAATCACTCATTTGTTTGGTTCAGACTAAGTAGTTGTGTTCGTTTTGCATTGTTTTGTCCTTCCACCAGACACCCAGATTACTAAGTATTCTCTACGATTCGAAACCGATCACACGACTCCCTTGCAGTTATACCCTTGTCTGTTGAATCCACATTTACACACCAACACGACTTATCTATGAATGCACTATCAGGGTTTGACGCCACACTATTTACAAGATGAAGTTTTGTGACGAACCGCGGTTAGCGAAAATCTGCTAACACACAATAACCTAAATAAAATAGAATGGATGGAATCAAGTTATTCTCTTCTTGGGGGTGTCTGTATGGAGTTATCTCAAGTGGAATACAAGCTTTATCCATAACTGTGAATCGGCTAGTTCATGCATCAAGAATGACCGACTTTAAGGAATGAGCCTTTTTTGAATAAAATTTCAGGGAAATTTGGACTAAAAGTGTATGAAAAACGGTTGCTTCTACGCTTAGTAGACTAATGTGCAGTATGTGATACTCAAGTATGAAACCCCCTAATGTATCATCTTACGACAGTGTGACACAATGAATTATCAAATGTTTTGCTCAGAATCTCACTACCGTTTTAACAACAGGTCACAATCTGAAAATCATCTTTCAGCCTATTACCCTCCGGACGAGAGCGGAACATGTGGGACGGAAGAAACGGGTGTCCATTCAGCTGATTCAAAATGAAATGTAGAATATCAATTCCTAAATTCCCGACCACCTACTGCGATATTATTGCTAGTCCTATTTTCTACGTTTTTATGATTTTGAGATCAAGTTGACATAGTGTCTTGATGGTGGTTCCCAATCCTAACCGCTACCGATGGTGGGTTTCTCCTCATGAAATCTACGCTATTAGGGCAGGAGACTACAGACCAGCGTCCAAACGAAGATCCACACAGGCAAAATTACGTGTTGCAGTCGTTACAGACTGTTCCTTGCTTTTCCCCATTAGGCTTATTTAAAAACTTCCTTGTTGAAGTGCATGAGGAACAATCGAGCTATCAAACACAAAGACAAAGCTCAATACATTCACGGGTTGGGTAATTTGAAGTTATTAGGTTTAACATCACTGTCGTGTCATTACCCTGCACATCACAGTTCCACCGCTAACAAGGTGAGCAGACAAGATAAGCAAAGCCTACGAGGAAATACTTCCTAATCCCGGCCAGGAATGGGGGAAGATCGTGTCGCTTGATATATTGCCTCCTAACGTGTCGTGTACCAGGAACCGATCCTGTCAGTCCATGTCAGCTTGTTCATCCGATGAGTGGCTTCAGCTCCAGGTTTTCATTTCCAGTTATTTTACTGCCAGTCGAGCTGACAGTCCACGAAATCTAATTTCGGTCAATGATATTTTTATTGTGATCGGTTGCCTGTAAGCCCGTCATGTTAACTTTTTCAACATTTCTACTTTTCGTGTGCTTTCACAGAAAATTTCGGTCGTTTATATCTAGAGAATGGGGTACTAGACAGAGAAAGAGAGAAGCAGGCTTTCGGAAGAGTTTGGTGGCAGTTGGTAGATTTATTGCTTTTGACACAAAAGCTTCGTCAGGCCAAGTGCCTAGGTTACAAGGTTGGCCGAGGTGTAAGGCGGAATGAGAAGCAACTAGCTAAGTGATTTTGTGCATTAGAATGTGTGACCAAGTGTTATGCCGATGAGGATAGGTACATGGATTGGGATCCAGCCTGAGGTCCTGTTCTCCGATTCGGTTTAAGTGATGATCCCCCTCGAACGCCGTTTGTACTTTCCATCCGTCTGTGTGGATACTTGTATAATAGGGATTCTGCGAACTTTGGTCGGGTTAGGATTTCCACCTCCTGGTTTTGCTCATGATCGTACTTGAATTAACACCCATACGCAGTCGCAACCATACGTGTCAACCTAGCTTATTGAACGCCGCTTTCCATATGCTCGCCGGTTCCACACTCTCGATTCTGTTTACGCTGCGATGCCTAGTGATTTCCACCGCCTCGGTATCAGACGTTGTGGTGTGAATCGCAGTCCCCGTCTTAAAACTTCCATCTTATCCAGACACATTCTATGTCGCGTGTCTAAGTCATGTACCACCATTGCTGAGTCCTTGACCAGCATACGGCATTCTTCTTTGGCGGTTTGTTTGTTCTTCTTTAATGCTCACCAATTTTGGTGTGTTTGTCCTGTGTAAACCCTAGCGCAATCATCGAAATTAAGTTAATACACACACTTCTTTCGACCGGGAGGGGCAGTTTCGGTTGCACCAAAACTGAGCGTAGCGTTTTTCACTTCTGAAAAACTACTCGAATTTGAGCTAAGCTCAGCAGTCTTCAATTAACCTCCGGTGTTCCTGCTTTATATGGAATGGCTGCTGTGCCATTTTATTCCCTACTAGGTATAGACACCGGAGCAAATATCCTTCTTAGTTGATGTCAAGTCAAACTCACTGGGTATCCTATTTCTTGGAGTCTTTTGGTAATCTCGATTTGAGCTGCCGTTCGGTCGACCTCTTCTGTGCACAGCGCTCTAACTCGACGAAACATCGATGAGACAATAATGGCGTACACGGAGTTTGGATGAACTACTGAGTAGTTTAAGGCAGTTCCTGTGTATGTTGGTCTCTGGTAGATGGTAGTTTTTCAATTTCTCAGCACTCTTATGTATTGTGCCGTCCAGGAAGTGTAATGTGCCCGTGGTGAATTCTATCTCCGTGCTAAATTCAACGTGTGGATTTAAACTATTGAGACAGTTATGGAAGCTTTTTACCTTAGCTCCATATAAATATTAGCTAAAACTGGGGATATTGGAGGTCCAATCGAAAGACCTTGTTCCTGTGAGTGAACAATTGTTTCAAAAACAAAACTAATCGAGACTCAAGCACATTCTTATCCCCTCAACTAATTTAGGACCGTGACCATTAGTATTCTTAGCTTCTCAGCTTACGCAGAAGGAAGCTTTTGAAACACCGGTTCGATTACATATCTGTCTATCCTTGCACTGCCGGCTCTGCGTAAGTCTCACATCTGTGGATTCGGTGTTGGGCATTTGGAAGTCGGCAGGCGAGATTGTGGTCTGAAGACCTTGGCTGTGTCGACCAGCATGGCGCTATCTTGATGATACCCTTGTTGACATCATATGAGAGTGGTGGGAAATTGAAAAGTACGATCTACCAGATGGTAGGTTCATTCATAGAGTAAATTGGTCCCCTTTCAAGTTACCGATAGTTTTTGGTCTGGTTCGTTTGGGGATAGGTTCAACATCACGGCTGGTATGGTGTCCATTTGCAGCAGCCTGAGCCTGTAAGATAAGTTAAAAACGAAAATCTCGGAAAGGAAGTCCCTCCGCTGTTATTGCCCTGATAACTAGTTAGACACGATATTTCCTTCAAAATTGCCATCCTCCTTGAAGTCCAGAATTTTTTTCTGGAATGTCGTTCGTGAGTACAACGCTACTTGTGTTGACGTAAACGTCGAGATTTCACGCAGTTACTGGAAAAGATGTAAAAAAAGAGCATGCCTTTCTGGCAAGCAACGGCCCAGAAGATGCCACTCAATGCATGGAGAAATATTTTGTTTGAACACCCTCATGTGCTGAGTGAGGGCTCCTGTTTCGCACAGTTGAGTGATGGCCTACTCTGAATGCACAAGACTTAGAGACTACCTATTGAGTATTCAGTATAATAGAGACCTTGAAAAGCTGTCAGCTGACTGAAATCTTCAATCTTTGTAGGTTAATATGGCTTTGTTTAGGTTATTTTCCGGATAGCATCTGTAAGGCTCTAATATTGTAGTACAATCGTTCGATTTCATTCTCAAGTTACCATTGGGTGTAGATTCCGACCAAACTCAAATGAACAAAACAGGAGGTATTTAATGGGCTGAAAGAAGGGTAAGCTGTGAACTACGAGCACCTAGCATTGGAAGCCACATACAAGTTTATAAGAGTAAACTGTCCCGAAGTTGGTATGTGTTAGGCCGCTTGCTCATCTTTGTTTTTTATGATAATGGCTGACAGTAGTTATACTCTTTGGAGTATGTTTTCAAGTGTATAATGTAATCACACCAAAATTTGATACGTCTGCCTGAAGTGAATGCAGAATTCTAGTTTACTGTAAATACAGACGGCGTTGAACGTCAGTTGATTGCAGTGGATGAGAGCCCAAGAGTCGCCAAGGTAGCCAACCACTGGCCGTATCGTTTGCGAACATATGTCAACGCACTTGCGCTAATGTCTTTCTCTCTATTTGAAGCTAAGGATCAGCTAAGCCCAGTTGGTTGCACCGGGCAGGTACAAGCAAACGCGAGTGCCGTTCACCACCAGCTCTCACTGTGTGGACTAGAGTCCCTACGATAGCCCTTAAGTGCAAATACACATGATTTCAAAGTGACGTTTGGTCTTTACCCCACCCAGAAGGCATGTTTACGATAAACGTCGCGCCACTTCTCCAGCTGGTTATCCGCAGGCGTCTCTACCCTGTGTAGAGATTCTTAGTCACCCTATTTAATATAATTCTGAACCGAACAATTTTGCTCTTCAAAAACAAAGGCCATATAAAGTACTCTTTCATAATGAACGCTGGTTATCCGCGTCTCTACCCTGTGTAGAGATTCTTAGTCACCCTATTTAATATAATTCTGAACCGAACAATTTTGCTCTTCAAAAACAAACAAAGTATAAAGTACTCTTTCATAATGAACGGCCTGAGTGGCAGAACGTTAGTAGTACCATATATATATATATATATATATATATATATATATATATATATATCGTCAACACTGAGCACTGCTATAGGAGTCCACGCAAACTGATATTCCC
>NW_008751809.1:763045-806042 GCF_000715545.1 Opisthorchis viverrini
ATATATATATATATATATATATATATATATATATCAACAAGTCATTGCACGTTTTAATCAAAGCGGTAGTAGAACACTGATCAGTTGTGTCACTTTGTTTGCAAAAGTGAGTGTAAATTAAAGGAAACAACAACATTTTGTATAGGGAACTAGTTTCGTTATAAAGAGGTAAGCTCCCTCGGTTGTAAATCAAGCTGTGCTACATGAGAATGAACTGTTCACGATATACCTCAACAAAGGTTAACCAATATCAGAGTAACAAGTATGTTTCTACAAATGTCGCTGTATCGAAATTTTTTACATGCCATCATCATCATACGACTGATGATAACTGTTTGGCGGCCTGTTCCCGTCTTGGTCTCTCACAGGACTCGCTAGCTAAACATAGTCCTCGAGTTTCTACCAACCTTATGCTCTACTTTGGCAGTAAATTAGACCCAAATAACGAAATACATTCAATTGCAATCTAGGTGATGTAAGGTGGAGACTTAGGCAGATCCCCGATGAAAACCCCCTTTAGTATATTCTTCGGCTGAACGTACTGCACAAACAACGCTTGTTACTTCAGCTGGTATGACAATATATTGGTGCATATTTAGTTGGCATATTGAACTAGCCGAAAATGAAGCTGAGTTTAGTTCGCCAAATTTTCATAATTTCGTGTTCAATTAGAGTATATATTTGACGGAAACGCAAGACAAAGTGATACCAGGGTGTTGACGACTTTTTAATACCTTGGATAAGTAGTGCTGCTTCAGTCATGTTTCTCTTCCTATAAATAAACGTAATTTCTAAAATTAACAACACATTCCATTCGAAGGCATCTCCAGTTTCTCTGGTCAAGTTTCCTTTGGGAGTCTTACTATTTCAATCACATGCATCGTCCGGAACCTCATGTGTTTTCCCTCCAAACGATTGCATGAAATGTCCAGTGTTGTGCGTGTGGCCATTTAGAAGATGTGACGATTAATTTTAGACTGATACCCACAGTAGCCACGACTGTAAAAACAGTTTCCCTCCTAATGAAAAATCCCCACCTGGGCATCACTTTACGACTTCATTTTTTTCATGGTTTTGTGCATTCCCCAGTAAAGTAGTCGGTTGCTGAGGTAATCATGTTTCTTACAATTAATGATCTTGTCCTAAGAACGACAAATTATGCTTATACAACTGAAGACTAAATTTCAATGGTCCAATAACTCCCCCTAACAATGATACCTCATTTATTCTGCATACAACCCAATGGGACTAGAAGACAAAATTTCCTTGCTTCTCTTACACTCGCATCTCGTCTTGAACTAAAAATTCAAATGGGATACAGCTCAGCTTCGGGGACAAATTAAGTGCTCCGGTTTGGTGTTTCTCACTTATGGAATGCTGGTTATTTCATGTTCCTCATTACATTTCAAAGCATAGGGACTTGCAACTTTTCTCTGTGCCCTTCGATTGCAAGAAGCTTTCTACAGCAATCGAGCATTACTGCTTTTCTCATTACAGTGGCTGGGCACTGAGGCAGTGTTTTCTAGGTGTTGTTGAAAACTCAAAACGATAGATAAACTTGGGACGGTCATAGCGAGTGTTGCGCCCCGTTTGAGGTACCCCATTAAACAACGCGTTCCCGAACTTTTCTGCGTAAATTCAAGAGATCTACGGTTTTGGCATTAGTCCTCACTAGGTTGGTTCCGGTTTTATTTATGAATGAATTTTCAAATTCAACAACCCTTCTGAGTGACTTGTGCCGAAGAAGTAAAAATATACCATGCATCCCTAGGGATGAGGAAGGATTTTCAAACCCTACGTAGGGCAGATATTTGACATCAGAATGCAAAGTCCACGTACTCGGAAAATTGTAACATTTGCCTCAGGAATTCGCCTTTATGGTTTTGTTTGTCTACCAACATCTTTATACTTGCTGTCGAATATTGAAAACCCGGAACCTAGAGTGGAATAACCATCTGGTCTTGCTTGTATTTTTGTAACAAACTCAGCGCTTAAATAAACAGTGGTGTTGTTTGGAACGCCGCATTTTGGGGCGCGCAAACGAATCAGAAAGACCAATGCACAACTATATTCTCTGTTTTTAGAGGAGGAAGCCATGTAGTTCGTTCACTTGGTTGCAAGGCACCCCTAGTTGGCACAACCCGCTGTGATATGAGAGTACAGTCCTGTACATTGTTGCACCTCATCACTTATATCTGTCTAATGTATAAAGGTAGATATTCTTGTTTTGTGTTCTGTAGGCTTCCAGAACCCTTCTTTTGAGGAGGGATCATGGATTACTTTGGCAGTTTTTCTTATATAAATTCATCATGGTCCATCTTTTTTTCCCGGTTTATTCTCGTCACATGTTGTAGGGAAAACAAACTCAGGTTATTCCACACGAATANCACGAACAGGTATTTTAAATGTCCTTTGACTTTCACTTGTCATCTCTCTAATGATGGTCACTAGCGCCATTTCCTCTAGGGACAAAACATGCTCATACTAGGCTTTTATCGATGCGCCAGGTAGCCTCAAAAACTGGCATCAGTCATTTGGGAATACTTGCTAGTAGTAATTGTGAAATACAATAAAAAAAAATGCATAAAAACTCACGGAAGCAACGTGACGAACTTTTCATTCCAAAAGTGTTGCCCACAACATGCGTAACCAGGTAAATCCTACGTTTCATATGCAAAAAGCCACTCCAACAGCCACGCAGTAAAGATTTGTTGATGTTAAGTTTACTCAACGAGTCTCAGTTAAGACAAAATTTGCAGAAAATTGCTTTTCCTGAACTGGTGACTTGCTCACCCAAACAGAGTATAGCAATTTATCAAAAATTTCTTATATTACGCTTTCTATAATTTTCTTGTCCCACAGAAATGTTCAGTTTTCCTGTTTGAAAAGTATATCGCTGACAAACTGCACAAGCCCAGACGGAGTGAGATTGTCACTCACATGCTCAAACGTGAAATAAAGTTGCTGATGCAGTTAAAGCATCCCAATTTGCTTCACGTCATCTGGCCTGCTGAGGAGACCAGGTGAGTTTATTTAAAACGAAACAATGGTAGACAAGTTTTCTTTTACCTTACAACATGGGTGCCACTTGACCTTCTTTTATTTTATTTGCTGTATTGTGTACAATCGGTATTCACATCACTGCATCATGAGGTTGGCCTCTTAGCTGGCCCGTAAGAACGATGTTGGTCAATACATTTTCCCATAGAAATCGAGTGAAGTTCATGGTCATGACCTGTTGAACACCAGGCGAGAAATAAATAGTAGCCGCTTAAAACTTCCATGAAATCAATGTGGTTTAAACATGCCATCTTTCTGTGCAGGCCCCCAGTTAACTGATGCCCTTAGTTAGCTGTGATTTTTAGGCAGATTCTAGGGAAGTCGATGGATTGGTTGTTGCACTCCTGAACGTGTGATGTCAGAAACAAACCACTCGTTTGGTGTAGTATAATATTAAGTTGGTTAACTGTAGTGACCAACTCGATCGCCAATTTAGCCGGACCGTAAAATATAGTAAAAGATCTAACAACATATGTTCTTATTTCTATACCCTTTCCAAAATAACACTTTGAGACCTGCTTTTCTGGTAGTTTGCTTATCTTGATGTTTCAAACATAGTGTCTCACGTTTTCAATTAATTCCTTGTCTTTTGTTATATCTCCAGTGATAGCTTGGCATTCGCCACGGAGCAAGTTTCAGCCAGCCTAGCCAATCTCCTGGGGAATCACACAAGAATGCCTCAGCCAATCCCATCTGAGATCCAGGTTAGTTGCTCGGTCAGTAATGAGCGATTGTGATTTCCCTTATCAGCTGACGATAGCCCAATATCGGGAGACGCAGCAAAGGGATCGACGATGTTGACCGATAGCTACAGTGCATGTCCGTCACGAACATACGTGTCGGTCAGTCTTATCAGTTAATTTAGTGTGTTACGTCTGCTCATTCAAACAGATCCGTCTATATTATAGTACAATCATTCTTTTGGCGTCTCCACGGGCAAAAGTATACTATACACTCTCGAATGCTATACACTCTCATGCTATACACTCTTACTTGACTGAATCACATGGGGTGAAGCATGAACATTATCTTCAATTACTAGATGACTGCTCATCTTTGGTTCAATTCGGACCCCAACTTACCAAAAGCGGACAAATCAGCTACCTATATCCGAAAAAAAACATTTGATTGTACCTAGATTCGAGCGCTTCCAGCATGAAAATTGTCCGTCGAAACTGGTTCAAATGACAACGCCTAGCACGGGCGTCCATAGTTTGCATAACGTTACCGTTCTACAGATGCAACAAAAAGACGAAAAATTCTCGGTAAATCTAACCTAACTGTGATTGTATTGGCCACATTCACCCACTGACAAATGATATGTACTGACTGAATCACCTTGATATAAGCCGTGTCCCCAAGCTGAAATCCGATTGGTCAGCAAATTAGGCTATTCTACTAATTGAATCACCACTTCTCTGAAGGTACTAATGAGTATCAAAAAGGAGAAGTTCGTAGGAAATGGCGAATGATTCTCATCAACCTACCAAGCTATATCATATCAGGTAATCATGCTTTGATCAACCAAATATCGTCTCATCGAAAACCCCAGGCAGTTTTCGCGTGGGACGGTTGGTTGAATGATATCATGAGCAGGACATTTGGTTGGGTCTCATGGGTGCACTGCTAGCGAAAGGTTGTCCTAAAACATTGTGAAACATTGTCGTTCCTTAATAACCGGTACCGTACTCTGAAATTCGGAAAGTATTGATGTTTTATATAAGGTCTGCAACGACCGCCCGATTGACGTATGTGAGCGTTTCGAATGGATAGTCAAAATAAGCTGAGGCGATCCGGAGAATGGGTGATGGGATAATGTGATACGTGTTAGAACACTGCCCTCAATTTTCGACAATAGATTCTTGTTTATTTACGATTTGCAACCTACAGTGTAGTTTTTGGGTTGAAAATCCCAACTGTCAAAAAATGATGTTCAGGCTCTGGGAAGTCGTGGGTAATCGTTGAACCTGACACAAGTTGGATAACTGGTGGGTCGACCACCAATACGGGAACTCTGCATGGAGAGCTCGGTGACCCCGGCTCCAAACTGACTGTCCGCCCTCACGATGGTAGCTTTTTCACTGAGTATTTCAGACCTAAAGCTGTAACAGAGACTTTGATCTCTAAACAGGGATGAGGATAGCGACACGAATGCTTCTATGCCAAAGCCTGTTCAAGTAAATAAACTTGAACCAAGGCATCCTGGATTTCAAAACAGTTAATCACACATGAGTCTGGAAACGTGTAGCTCTAGAATGAATCAAACTGCACATATTTAACGTTTATGGTTACCGATTCCTCGAATGCTCCTGATTGTCTAAGTCCAAACTGTGCAAAGCTGCAGCTATACCGTACCAGCATCTACGATTGGCGGCTTGGTAGAGGCCACTCATGGCCTTGCGCGGGTTTGAAAATCTCTGCGTTTCGTGTGATATGCACTGCTGATAACTCCTAATAAGGATGAAACAGCCTCTCTGCATTCCAGCATAGATTCACTTCGCTCACACAATAGAATACCAACTGAAAATTCCAGGCCGAGTAACCACAGTCATCCTTTTTAGATGACGGTTGTGAAGAACTATTCATCTCTCATTTTCTCCCATCGTTCAGCAATAAAGATTTGACCCTTGTTACTTTTTCCAGAATTTTCAGTTTGATGATATGGTGCGGAAATTATGTTTGTACCAAGTAAGTCAAGTTTCATGATATTGCTAAGAATAATCTGATCCGGTTTGCACCTTTTTGAAAGTTTTAAGGATGCTGTAGACTTTACTAAATTGTCGGCGTTAGAAAGCTAACCGAAAGCTAAATCGGTTATACGGGAAATGTGTCGCTTAAATTCATTCATGGACATGGTAAATAAGTATACATTTCCACATATATGTTCCTTAGGTTCCATCATGAACTTTCCAGATATAGTCATGTTAAAACTCCGAAGGAACCTTATGTGCATCAGTAAATTCGCTTAAACAAAAGATATTCTACGTACAATATTTTATCTAGATTTTATGATATCGACGATGGTGGGCCTCTCTGCAGGTTGCTAGTAAATGACAGAGGGAAAACCCTTTCAACTGTACCTATCTGATTTTAAGAATGCAGCCAAATGGGATTAACAATTACCGAAAATCTTCACAGTTTCTCACTACATGAACATTTAGACTTCTCTAGTTCAGCATAGCATACATGTGTTAATCCTTCCCAAAACAACTTAGAAGTAAGTTTTTTTTCAGGAGGAAATTTTCGTAGCACGGTATATGCCTCCAACCTAGTGGAAACCAATGATCAATTTATAGGCTTTTCCCCTGAACAATGAACAAGTTAATACAAAGTTACTATTTCTTGAACATGGATTTTCAGTCATTTCAAGCTTGATAACTTGCATGAGTTCCTGAAACCGACCTTTCATATTGTGAGGCTCTACTGGAGTAATTCGGCTGTAGTTCACTTTGGAAAATGTTTGCGCCAAAATGTTCGTGGGTACGCCACATAAGGAATGCTGAATTAGTTGGAAGGCTGGAATTTACGACCTAACAACATCATGCAGACCGAGAACCTATTATTAGACCCCACTGTTTTCGTTGCCAGTTTTGATACATGTTAATTACGAGCTGTGGTTCTAGTTGAGGACTACAAGATGATGACCGCTATTCAGTCACGTTGGCCGGGCTCATTTTATGCTACAGCCACCTATCTACAGGGATTTACAGTGGTGCTGAATATCTGGTACTTCTATCTCAAATACCAGTAATAAATGTTAAAACACCCGGAAGGATTTAAGCTATCAATGGTTTGGTACATTAAGAAGTAAAATGAAAATGCCACGGGGCCACATTCTCAACATTGAAGCCATTTGATGATCTATTGAAGTGTTTGCATGCAACATTCTCACCGTATTAACAAACAGCTTTTTTTACTTAGTGCTCTAGTAAATAGACGTTGAACTCGAACATCGGTCGTGAGGGTCACTAATAAGGTTTGTGTAGTACGGTTAAATAGATTGCAAAGTTAGGTATGCCTTATAAAGATAAATGCAGTGTAGAAAATGAAGCCTACAAAAGTGGGAGGAAGGCATATCAGCTCGTTAGGTCTTACTGAGGTTGAGCGAAGAGAGGTCGGATACAGGGAGTTTTCTGTTATCGCCAAATCTGTTCCTTGCTGTGCGTCGCCTGAGTTTGATGGCGCTAGCTTCAAGAGGCGATGTGACAGGCAGTTGGGATTCGCTGTGTTGGTGATTTGAGCGAACAGCGGTCTGGCGTGCGCGTTTATCCGTGATATGTGTGTGATCGGCCATGTGTCATTAAATATTTATCGTTGCAATGAAGGAGTAATATAAAAATGATACAGGGGAATCATATGGCGCCCTTCAAAAGCCCACGAAACCGGAGTTGACATATCATTGACATGTTCATCAGAGTCCTGTTTATGTCACGATAATGACGCGTGGCTTTGAGACAGACAAAACAGGATGGAGATAGCGGATGCAGGCTCGAATTAGATTGGAGCAGTAATTAGGCGGAAGTGTAACCGTCATTGTCATCCCTTGGGTGAGTGCGACTCTATTTTCGGGGTGACAGCTCCACCCAGTCCGCCCGTGGTAATTAAAACACTCGTGCTTCAATTAAAAAATCGTTAAAAAATTTCAAGTCAAGCCGAAATCCGACATAGGTATGAGTCAGGTTTTAATAACCCTTTTTGAGCCCATTTTCAGCCCATTTTTTAGGATGCCACAGATAATGGAATCCCTCGAAAGATTGAGTTCTCTTTTTTTGCGAATTCTCATCTAGCTCCGGGGAAATTTTCTGGCCGATTTAAAATTAGTCTGCTGGTACTTACTTACCGGTATTAACCAGTGAGTTGAAGACGCGAAGTAATCCACTTCACTATTACTACTACAAAATACGGGGCGCGAAGCAAGACCGTCAGGGAAAACCTAGTGAAATGTTCTATGGCTTGATTTTTTCACGACAATACAATTTGACCTTGAAAATTGTTGTTGGTGACGGGAACATCAACGTCTTAATCTTCATGGGCTGATCATTCATCCAACTGCATGATTAAGGAAATTTATCAGCCACATTGGCTGGAAGAAACTGGAACCAAACCTTCCGAGCTCACGGTAAATTCCATGGTTCAGGGTATATTTCATGAGCCATCAGATGGCGATTTGGTCATTAGACGGTATAGGAAATGCCGGAGAGCGTTGGCACATTCTGATCCCTGAAAACGTACTATCCCTCTTGGAACACAAGTATTTCTGATTCCTTTTGAGGAGTTTTTGGGCGCCTTCCAGTAGTCCGAGAAAACTGATCATTTTTGAGGTGCCCCTATTCTCAAGGGGTAAAGTGGGAAACCACTGTGTAAAGAAAATATCATCTTTTGTGTTGTACATATGCTGTGCGTTGGTCTGTGTTTCATTTATGCGCTTGAATCTCACGGGGATTCGTCGCACCACTGTCTAATGGATCATATCTGCCAGCCATATATGTGCCTGTGGAGTGTTTCACAATTGATCGGAAGTTGATATGGTTCGGATGCACAAATGGTCTCGGTTCTGAATAGTGTGGTCAAGGTTCGGGTTCATTGCCTAAGGGTTATTGATCTTCGTTTGTATGGTGTGTGCTTGGGACTGACTGGTCTCAAAATATTTGAAGACGATAGAAAACTGAGCAAGACCGGCCACGGTGCACACGGAATAGATTTTCATCTTTAATTTACCAACTTGGTACTAATGAAGGCCACATGATTCACAAAGTTGCTTGCAAGACTCAAATCGCATTCAATTTCTTTTATTAAAATTACAATGTGACTTCAGTTACAGTCCTTGTTAGTTTAGCAGACATTTGTTTTGTTGTCTCGAGACAGAGATTTCCCGATTGTTTATCTATACTGCCTATGCGCGTGTGACTCTGAAAATAAAACTTCCAACGCAAAGCACAGATTTATGAGCATAAACCCTGATTAGATAAACATTTTAAGAACGCACCCAACATTTATGAAACCATGCTGAATTTCAATCATAATTTTACGTAATTTTGACCTCAATGTTTTGGCCAACTAGGAGTGTTCACATTGGGCCAGCTGATTAAATCCATTGTTTTTTTTAGTTCTGCTCGCCACTTTGATCTTCACATGCATGTGAGCACAAATCAAAACTGAACTTTTGAAATCGGTAATTTATGAACGTGAAACGTGCTCATCGTCAGAAAGAAAACACCTATTCGAACGAAAATCACAAAAGGCTTGCCATTTGGAAATTCAAAATTCCACTCTTGCGCAAGATTTTACGAAACAAGAAGTGATCAGTTTTGGTTCCTCAATAAAAGACAAACCAACGCCAGTATCTTCCTGTCTCATGCAAATTTATCCCCGTGTGAACGCAGTGACTAATTAAGAAATCGCCTCAAGACACTGACTGCTTCTAGTTCAGTGGTCTGAAAACATCAGGCGAGAAGAAAAGTTCTCTAGATTATTTCTTGTAAGATTTATCGCGGTTGGTTTGGAATTTGAGAAAAATTTGGGCCAGCTGATTAAATCCATTGTTTTTTTTAGTTCTGCTCGCCACTTTGATCTTCACATGCATGTGAGCACAAATCAAAACTGAACTTTTGAAATCGGTAATCTATGAACATGAAACGTGCTCATCGTCAGAAAGAAAACACCTATTCGAACGAAAATCACAAAAGGCTTGCCATTTGGAAATTCAAAATTCCACTCTTGCGCAAGATTTTACGAAACAAGAAGTGATCAGTTTTGGTTCCTCAATAAAAGACAAACCAACGCCAGTATCTTCCTGTCTCATGCAAATTTATCCCCGTGTGAACGCAGTGACTAATTAAGAAATCGCCTCAAGACACTGACTGCTTCTAGTTCAGTGGTCTGAAAACATCAGGCGAGAAGAAAAGTTCTCTAGATTATTTCTTGTAAGATTTATCGCGGTTGGTTTGGAATTTGAGAAAAATGCACGTTAAAACCGCTGAAGTATAGAATCGAATAATTCGATCTTCCCAGAATTATATAGTGTGTGACGTGCTGTAGAGCAAAATAACAATTTTTAGATTACATTTCAGTAACACTCAATAAGTTTGTTACTGCAGTACAAATTGCCCAGGATGATTTCCCATACACTTCACTCAAGCCACTACAGGGTTCGTTCATTTTAAGCTTAGTCACGGAAATGTACGACTTTCAGTCGCTATCCTTAACAGAAACATTCGTGGGTCTGTGCATACCACTCAAACCGATGAGGCTGTGAACAGAATTCCCACCAAGTTTGAGAAATCGTCTCTTACTACTTGTGGAGAACCATTGGAATGTTTGTTCAGACTCAAATCAGCTTGTGTGCACAATCATGTCGATAAAAGTTTGAAAATACGGTGGATGAGCTCATAAATATTATCAAAGCAGATTTCTTTGTTCACTTTAGGAACTGACTTTCTCAGATTTGTTGGAATGCGCCTATCTGATGCCCGAAAGGCTTGAAGAAACTGATAAAGGGAGGTTCCGAACTAACCCTCCGTGGCATTTAAATTATATGAGAAGATAAATAGTAAAGATGAATTTGAAGTATTCATCATAGAAATCGTTATGACTTTTTGACAAGTCTGAAGTACTTGTTAACGGTTTTCAATGCATCATAACGCTTCAGTGAGTTCCCGCCTGATACGGATTGATTATCATCCTTGGGTAGACAGTAGAGGAATTTCCCCTAATAAAGGCGTTTCAGGGTCCACTCAATGCGATCTAATTCTTCCAGGTCTCCAGGCTAAGCCTTACGTTGGACAACGATCATTGGACTGCAGACAACTGGGATTTTACAAGAGTTTGATTATTTATAGTGTTTTTCAGAACTAAATACAGAGTGAACCAAGGTAACATAGGAAGATTCCATGAGTCCCACTGTGAGTTTAATCTGGGGACCCTAATTGGAATTCTAGTACATCGTTACTGGAAATCTGACTTCAGGTGAATATAACACCAAATGGTTCTATCCCGCTAAAGCCTTTTCTGTTTGTTGTACCTTGAATCACTTTTGGTCTCTTTTTAGTATGTTTTTATTCAGGGAATTAACCAACGATTTTGGCAAATAGGTATCGGAGGAAGCTAACTGCCTGTTACCACACAATGCTTGAGTATTGCAAGAATAGACTGTTTACAGAAATATTTAGCCCGAACACCTTAACTGCCAGTTGCTAAGTCCAAGCTCGCTTGAATGAGGCATGTAAGCCGTAGGCCAAACAGACCAAGTTCAAGAGGACTTGTGAATATTTGCAATCCCACTTCCATCATATATGCAATCATCAGGTCCTTTTATAATTAGGCATTCTTGTTATAATAAGGACTTGGCTACATCAGCCTTTACCGACGCACAATTCGCCACATTTCCAATCTACAGGCTCCCATCAGGATATACTGACAGCATTAGTGGATCATTAGCAGGTGGCATTTGAGGATTCGCAGTCTCCGCTTATAGATGACGCCGCGAGATACTAAGAAGATTCCGGGTGATTTTGAGCTCAGCAGAACTGCTCGCGCTTGGCTGCCCGATAATAAACACCCATAAGCCAAATTCGCAACTGCACCATAAGTTGGATGATGTAGGGTGATCCTACAGCATGCTTAATCCGGTGTATTGACTGCATACACACAAATATTTCTCCCCTATTTCCACAGAAAATCACTTATGTGAGGAAGTAGTTTTAGATGGGCTGTAGAAAAACCCGGCAGCAACTGACTAGTTAATTGCCTATTTCCAAGAAAATCACTTATGTGAGGAAGTAGTTTTAGATGGGCTGTAGAAAAACCCGGCAGCAACTGACTAGTTAATTGAAGAATACCAGTAGGAGTCAGATAGGAGTTAGATATAGGGAACAAATGTTGTATAAATTTCCAACTTGTTCGATAAAGTTCAACGTGTTTCAACTGCATTTCGGACTAAAGAGAGCGTAGACCATACCGTCTTCATTCTGAGGACGTTACTTTCGTTCATGTGTAGACTCAACATGCCATGAATTGAGATCAGTCTACACCAGGATTTGTACAAAACAGAAGTTTTGCTTCTGTGTAGGTATTCGCATTCAATCCAGCAGGACAACAACTGATGATCGAACAAGATGCAATCCAACAATGCCACAAGACAAGAAGTGCATTTGACGCATAATTGCAAGAAACATTATCATTCAGAGACTGCGTCAGAAACGGACATGATTTATGGACACAACATTACTAATTGAAATTAAATGGGGTACACGAAGAACCAGTTTTGTTACTCTGAATAGTTCTGCAGCCGTATTCAGCTGTGCTCATGTGGCTATCATTTGCAAAGCCCTCATTCTGCCCACAAACAACTATCATGTCTAGTTCTGATCAAGTTCTACTTAAAACCCCTAAGTTGTTCGAAAACATGGTCATGCAGAGATTTCAACTTCTAACTTCTGACAATAATACCACTGTACCAAAGAGCGCTGGAAGAACTTGAATTATTCTGATTTGACCAGTTTTATTTGCAAAGGAGCTGACTGTGTAGGTGGAATGGAGCTAGTTTGATTGCGATGTCTTGTTGTCAGATTTCTTCTTCTTGAAATATTCTCGAGCAAAGATGCAGTATACGGTTCTTAAACCTGGTCAGTTCAATGGGACTTTAATAACTCCAGGAAGAAAAGTCTTTCGAAAATTGTTACCGCCTTCGTTCATAGGAAATACAATTCGTTCGGCGCTTCCACCCTTACTAGGTTAAAATTAATACTGCTAGTAAGACCGGACAGGGTTAAATTAAAGTCTCTTAAAATTGCTTTTATCTTGTCATCTTATGTTTATGCTATATTAATGATAAATGTCTAAAATTCAAGACATTTTCCTGAATTGACTATGTCGTGTGAGTGATAGTCACCATACTTTTGTCTTAAACGTTCATGGACAACCATTAAGGATTGTTTTTCTCAGGCTGAGGATAAAAATACATCCATCCACCCACACTTATGAGTATTACGATAACCAAGTCAGTCATGTAATCCCGTTGTGACAAGCTTTGCACAGGTGATTTAAACAAGTTTCTTTCATATTACTATTCCCGACAGACAAAAGGTAGAGTCCGAAATTGTTTTGCCTCCAGCAGCTAGACTCAAGAGGATGTAGTCAAAGTGGGCCACATTCCTAACGTCTCAGACCACACTGAGTGGTTGGTAAGAAAATCGCTTTTATAGAATATGGCACAGACAACCGCATTTGATGCATTTCCGTGGAAGATATTAATGCTCAGTTTCGGCGCAAATGCAAGAAATCTATCGGATAAAACTGAAGATCAATCATTTTTCAAGACATGACAAGCACCCGATGACCGATAGTCTACCAGTGCGTGTCCAGTTCGGAGACTACCAAAGCAAGACTTTTGATGCGGCAGCAGATTTATTACCAATGTCGTGAGCTCCACTGAGTTTCACCGCGGTCAACTAATTGTCTCTAGATAAAGTATTTGGTGTTGACTGTGACTACTTACAAGGAGGCAAATCCAGTTATGTGGCACTCGGCAATTACCATTGTGCATGTAGTTCAAGTTGAAAAGTAGAATTCACCCACGATTATCAAGCGTCTACTGAGAGGCCAGTCAATGAAACCTGGGTTGGAAATAATCGTTTAGAAGTGAAAGTAACGCTGACGGATTGTGCGAATAAAATTCCTTGTGCAACTTCCAGTATGGAGGGATAATTGGACAAGATCACTAGGCCCGAAGACATACTCTTGAACCCCTCTAATCTGGTGTCCCCTTGAAAAAAACTGTCACGCTGGGCAACAGACCATTTATGCGATATTACGGAGGTGCACTTGTGCCACATGGTACGCAGATGTATGTGTCTTTAGTACCGAGTCTATCAGGATTTTATACACATTTGTCCTGCAAGTTAACTCAGTGGCGAAAGCTTGAATATACTGATGCGACGGTCCGTAATTTGAAGTCGAATTCTCAATCAAGACTTCTCCCATCTAACCTGGGGCAACCTAGCGCTCCTGCTTCATTCGAAAGGCATGCAAGCTGGGCATCAAAAAAGGTATCACAGCCGAACCATCATTATTATTGCTGTTTCTGCGAAAGAAATAGTGTGTACTTTCAGAACAGTCCTACTTCTTGTTACTTGTGTAACAGTGATACTACTAATGGGGAGGCATGCGAGTGTCATGGTATAAAAAGCTTTGTGTGCGCTTCATTTGATGCGAATTTAGCGAGTGGAAATAACAGTTCCGAAAAATCTTGGCTTTGAAACAATGCGGTAAGGGGCATTTGTTCAAGCGGCAGTGCGATGAAATTTATCCCATCTACGATTAATTTTATTGTCAGATATCAAATGACCTTGGAACATAACTGTTGTCATTAAGTTTTTGCATATATTAGCAAACATTGACAATATCTCGACAACAGCTAAACCAACATCTAGATTTCATGTTGAGAGTAAACAAAATGAAAGAAGATACTGAAATTGTATATAGATTTGCGAGGATTTCGTTCCAAACTACGAAACTCACTTCACGGTACGCCGCTCGCAGTTGTCATAGTTGAGGAGCTTTGTTGTTGTTTTCGAAACTACGAAACCACTTCACGGTACGCCCCGCACAGTTGTCATAGTTGAGGAGCTTTGTTGTTGTTTTCGAAGCTAGTAAGGACGTAATGCTCGTATGTTAACCGTATCTTAACCTGGGTGCATACGCATAAACAGTTTGTATGCTTTGTCGGTTGATTAATCGAAAGTATCTCTGCTCAGATCATTAGCAGAGTTTGGAGGAGAGCTTTGAAGGTAGCTTGAAACTTTTCACAGCTCATTTTTAGAATATGTCTCAGAATGGTGGCTATATGTGTACTCTTTGTTTGTATCCTCTAGCTCACGAGCACCCTCCGATTCCTACACAGTGGACAGGCTCTGTTCCACAACAATGTTAGTCCTGGATCGATCTTACTCACTGCGCAAAGCCAGTGGCGACTTGCTGGACTGGCCTTCGTGGAAATCATAAAGGACGACAAATGCGAGAGTCCACGTCTCAAGTTCCCCTCCTCCAAAGCCCTAGCCTCTCCATCGGTACGTGGAACCCAGAAAAAATGGAAAATTTTGGTTGCGCTTTGCTCATATCTTGAATTATTATTCCAACCATTTTCTCTCTGTCTAACTGACCATCATTTGGGGGAATATTTTTCATTTGAACAGTGTGATCCAGGATTTTCACCGTGGACTCGCAAGTTACCCAAGATGGCTCGTCCAGACACTCACTATGCCGCCCCAGAGTGTTTATTTCTCACGTCTGGTTGGGCAACGCCGTTCGGTTTAAAACGGGCAAGACCAACTCCAGAAGGTCGAGCTGCGGAAAACGAGTCATTCATTGAGGGTCACAAAAGCGGGAAGTCTACCAAGCGAATTACATCGGTTCCTGAATCTCGCACAGCAACATCCGGAGAAATACCAGGTCCTTGGTCGGACATGTTTTCACTTGGCCTGCTGATTTGCTCATTATACTCGGTTGGGGAACCTTCGCCGCATTCGCTGTGCTGTGTTGCACAAGGTTGGGGAACCCCCCAATCACTGTGCTGTGTTGCACAAGATCAAGTAACATCGTTGCCCTCTTATGACACAAAGGAACACAAAACTCAACCAAGCGGTGAATGTAATACTGCTGACAGTGTCTCCCAAAAGGATAGAAACCCTGATATTATCCGCGCTAGACAGCTCGCCGTGGACATGCAGGTAGGCTATGAAGCTGATGGCCAATGACTTTCGGTGCGTTGTTTTAATTTTCGTCTTGGGTAATGTCTGTTTGGCTCTGAAGACAATCTTAACAAATTTTCCACGAACTTGAAAAATTGAAAATACCTCATCACTGAGCAGCTTATGTTATATGCTCCAGCAAGTCCTCAGGACGTGCTTCCCCACTGCCATAGACATACCGGTAGGAATGCACAAGCAGTTTTTCCTGAAAAAGTGAGAAGACTTTTGGTGCCATACTGCTTGCTGTAAGTAGTTGTATCCTGTCAAAAGCAATGGTCAAACCATAATCCTGAAACATTGGCAGCCAGGTAATTCTTAGTAGCTTTAAGTTGTGAACTGTCCTAGATCCGTCTCAGAAAACGGCAGATCTAATATTTCGGCGGCCAGTACGTGGAGTTGTTCAGGTCCCACGAACAGCGTGTGTTGACACATAGAATTCCGAGGCAAACTATATGGTTACCATCCTGCTGATCAGGTGGCCCCTAGTAACCACGAATTTAAATATACTTAAAGTCTGTGAACAATGGTGGCGAAACATATCGCAGCACGTAACTTCTGTGTTCCGATGAGATGCACTGAGAAAACCCAAAGTTTCGTGATCGTGTTCAAGATTTCATCATCTAGGCACAGTAAATCTAGACTTGAAAGTCGAAGAACACTGTACAGTCACGACTGGCTGATTAGCAGTGCGATTAATTCGAACTGATGAATGATGTATCTTTTAGTCAGTCGATTCTCACTTCTTGGCTGTTAGTTAATTGAGCTCTCACATGATAAGTACTCACAAACCCCCTTTAACCAGTAGCTGAGAGGTCTCAAGTATGCATCTTCATACAGATTAATGATGTGCGCACGGGCCCCAAGTATGATCTTCATACAGATTAATGATGTGCGCACGGGCTCCATATAGAAATGAAACGGTTCTTGGTATAGGTTCGCCAAACTCGCGGGATAAAATGACCCAAAACTTCTGATGCCCACTACGAAAGTATTCAGTTTGAGTTCTCTTGGTTCGGTTGTCAACCATTTACTGCATGCTCTTCTGAGAAACCCCAAAATAAACTGATTCACTGGTTTTCTATAGAGGAAAATGTTGGTAGCTAGCTCATCGTAGATGGTGGTCGTTGGCTTGTTCGCTGAGCTGGGCAATTTGATTGCAAACGTTTCATCACCAATCGAGGTGACATCATCAGTGCGTTATTGTGGAGCGTAGTAGTGCGTAGCGGTGGGTTGGTGGTTGTGCGTTGGGTAGTGTTGTGCGTGTGTTAATATACGTGCTGCTAGCAGGGGATGACCTTTGGTCGCGATTAGTTGTTCGGTCGGGTGATTCCATTGGTTGCTCCGTTGTCCTGTATCCCCATTCGCCGATGCCCACGTGACCTTTGAGCTTGGCATCCCCTCCGTCGTAATCTGGTCGAAGCTAGATTGACCTTTGTCCCTTCCAGTCCTGGGTTGTGACCTTTATTGATTTGCCATCGGCGAATGGGGATACAGGACAACGGAGCAACCAATGGAATCACCCGACCGAACAACTAATCGCGACCAAAGGTCATCCCCTGCTAGCAGCACGTATATTAACACACGCACAACACTACCCAACGCAAAACCACTAACCCACCGCTACGCACTACTACGCTTCACAATAACGCACTGATGATGTCACCTCGATTGGTGATGAAACGTTTGCAATCAAATTGCCCAGCTCAGCGAACAAGCCAACGACCACCATCTGATTCACTGGTTATATGTTTTGGAATAAGCCTACAATGTAATTAAAATCTCATTTGGTGGTGTTCAAAAGTTGGTTTGGAATAATGTCTTAACCTTGCAGCTGTTTTGGAGTTCAAGCAATTTTTAGGCATTACAACTTAGAAATTTGTATATACTCAATTAGTGGCAAATATTTGTCTACAAAACAGCTAGTGATTATAAAACATAAATCCATCTCTCCGTCCTTATATACAAAACACTCAACGCTGACTACAGTGTTGATTTAAAAATAAAGCTCTTGACGGATTTGAGAAAAAGGACTAACAATAATCTCATTCCCTCTGTCGCCATATACTTAGGGAAGAAACTGGACTTTAAGGGCTCTCTCCTCACATACGCATCAGTGGATTTGTTCACTGCGTGTTCTTCGTCATCGAAGAACAAAATGCATCGCAAAGGCTTAAGCAGCTTGATGGAAAACTTTGAAAAATAACCTAACAGTTTCACGTTAAATCAAAATGCGATCTATAAAGCATTTTACACGCACAGATGTCGATAGAGTTCAAGACAAGTTCTCGTTCATATTACAAACCAATCAGGCTTGCCAATTTTATACCATAACCATTAAGTGTTTCAGTTGTGCTTACGAGACAATCATCTGTGACTTTTTACATATATTAGGAAAGCCGCTACTCAAATTGATCAATTGTTGGCATTTGTTTTTGTCACGTCAAAATATCTAGAATGCTCAAAATAACGGGGACGACTATGTAGTGTAGCCCAAACTCAAGATATACTGTTTTCCTCTACGTATTTTGAAGCTGATAGTGCTGCCGTTGCAGACCGCTTTGGTTTCTGCTATTAGCGGAGAATCGACTCCTTCACGAGAACTTGGGGACAGCAATATCCAAGCCATTCGAACGCAGTCACATTTTCCTGGTCACTGTCAGGACTTCAGACTTCAAAAATTTGGAATTCTGATTTTTGAATTCCTGTATACCAATCAACTGCCATCTGTGTAACTTCAGCCAGCGTCAAACATGCGGCTGACCACGCGACCAATTGGTTGTTGATCAGGTGGCTGTTGGTTAGTTCGCTGAGCTTGGAAATTGGCTTTCAAACGTTTCGTCACCATACGAACACACGCACTGATGATGGCTCTTTGTATGGTGCTGGACTGTTCTCAATCAATGGACAGCCAAGCTCGATGAACAGATCATCGGCCATCTGAACAAATAAACTTACCAGAGCTACCAATATTCCAACACTTTACCAAAAAGATCGACTTGAAGTCACATCATAATAGGGCTCCGGCCTTTAATTTGCAATATTAGATACTATGCACCCCTAGAGTTCAGGGTTCTTTCCCTTACTCCGGATCGGGTTATGTGTACCACCCCATTTTGATCCCTGAACGCCATTAGATGGCTAATGGGAGAGGTATCAAACTCTCTGAGATGACCTGGAAAATATCCACAATACGGACCCACCCCCGATCTCCAACGGAAAAACATCGGGAACTAAGAACGCGATTTGGCACGATGGTTGCATACTAACTAATCATAACCGGGAAGGATGTTTGAACATAACATCCCGTTTGACGGCATCTGGTTTGTATCCCGGGAAGTGAATCCCGGTCATGAACGTTTAACATCATTACATATGGTCTCATCAGTACAGCGCTTTCACGTGTGGCAGAATGGTACAACAGTTATTGTTTTAATGAGGTTGAATATGCAAGCGTCACAAAAATGTTACCTTGCGGAACACATCTTTCAGGTATTCTTAGCATACCCCAAAGCCTCAAAACAAATACTTGACCTTCCACATGTAAACAAGTTGGAAAGCTGTGAATTCGCCTGTTACCGGTGATTCTGTGTTGGGCACCGGTGAAGTGGAATTGTGGTCAAGAGCAGCGTGATTGCCGGCAACCGTCTGAACGCTGTACCTGTTTCCAGCATAGTTAATTCTGTCATCTGAGTGGGTCAAGCTCATTTTGTGTCTGGAACATAGTTACAGAATATCTTTGTGCAACCCATCTACAGATCCCGGAATTATTCCGCAAAGCGGTAGGACGCATGCCATTAGAGCTTGTTGAACCGGTGGAGAAAATGCTATCCCGCTCATCTCAACGACGACCAACTTCGCAGCTATTTGCATTGGTAAGCTTCGAAAAAATCCTTACTTTAAAAGTTTCGTATGTCGTTATATTCTACGAACACCTGTTGCCCAAATATCTGTCTGGCACGCCCAATTCATAGGTCTAATTTGGCAATGATAACTGTTCTCAGGAGAAACGTCACCATGACAACGTAAAACTGAGCGGTCTTTTTAACAAGTAAGAGGTTCGGAGAATAAGTAAGATGACAATCATACTTGACTGGTACTTAGCAGCAATTTTTCTGCATAATTGGTAGATTTAATCAGAAAGAAAACTGAGTTTTCAAGACAGGTCTGTTAGAACGTTCAAGATTTGGATGCACTTCATCAGAGCCACATATTCATGACTTAGAGGTATCTGCACAAGTTCTTGAAATTCCGTTGGAGAAAAGCTGTCTACTCAGCAGCTACTCGGCTGTTCAGAACAGATGGAATTCTCTTGCAGGACAAAATACCGATGAACATTCCAAAATACCTTAAATGAATATGACCAGTTTAGCACTATGTGTAGGCGTCTGGTGATGAGATCCCGGAAAATTCTATTCAGATTCTGGATATGGGAGGAAAACTACGAGATACCGACTTAGCTAAGATCAGTTGTCGCAAATTACAGATGGGAGATTTCAGCAAAATCCTTGTCTGCAAGAACTAGCTTGCACAATTTTGATTCCCAATGGATATGTTGACACACAGCAAAAAATGGTCTGTTTACGCAACGGTACAACCACACCTGCATCCAATATCATTTAGCTTGAGATTAAAGTACCTTGAAGAATTATTCGTCAGTCTAGGAAACCTTCCCAGCACAGGTCACGTAATTTATGAGACGATAAAATTAGCCTTCGATATCTAGTAAACCCAATAATACCATGATATTGTGCACGCACCGTAAGACTGCAGGCAAATAGACTAGTGCAGTCGGTTGATTTACCAATGTACTATTTTTGAACCTATCCCGTTAAGCAAATTTTCTTCCAAGATGAAGATACGCTTATGATATCCCAAAATAAAAGTTTCATACCTAGACTTGGCTCAGCAATGCCAAATCGCCACAGCAGCAATATCATGTCCGCAGGTGTAGCTTAGATCAAGTCAACTGAGCAGCGGATCACACTGAGCTGTCTAAAAAAGATATTTACAAGTGGCATAACCAACATTTTGGCTTCCTGGAGTAGCATTACGCAGGGATGTCACGGCAGTATAACTTTCTTGAAAATTTTCGTTTTTACAATATCCTCACGATGTGTTGGTGGTTTGAACAACTTCGAACTACGCGTAAACAAGAACCATGGAACATTTCTCGTTCCCTAAGACAGATGCATAGCTTGAAAAGATGATATGAAAAGGCAGAACATTAGTTGCTGTCAAAAATATTTAATAGTCCTATTACTAACAGTAACAGTAGCGATGAGGAACACAGTTATGTGCTTGTTCACAAGTAATGGACTGTCAGTCGAGTTCTGGTAATTGAGCCGTTCATTTGTTATCAAGGGTTCTTAACTAACAACCTGTGGGGTCACATAAAACAGAAAAGTGGATAATGACAAAATTAGAAAAAACTTCATTGGCACAGATGTTTGGAAGGACATGCTGCGTGCACACAGTGCCCGAGTACACACTGTTATTAACGCTTGGTCCATCCAGCTGAGCTTCCACATCTTTGAATGCTTTTTATCGTACTGTTAGTTAGTGAACAGGGTTTGAATGATGTTCTCCGATATTTTACAAGACGGCAGACCAATCACGCTGATGAATAACTGTAGGCCTACGACACTAGACAAAACTTGTTGTGACCTATAATACCCTACACAACTGTATCAAGTTTGACAATGTTTCGAGCAGTGAGCTCAGATATTGAGGTATTGATGTATCTTAACATGTCTTGAAATACCTTAAAATATCCAATATTAAAGTGTATTATGCCTACAGTAAAACGTTTCGGACACTGCAAGCTTCAACTCTATTGCAGTTTATCAGTTGCAGATAGCCATCCAAGCCTTTTGGGACGAAAGGCCCACTTCTTGGGCTTCGAGACATTCTACCATTGTTAGGTAGGTGTGGGTTTGAATATTTAAACTTATTCCTCTTAAATGCATGCGAGAACAACAGATTTCCAAACTTATCCTTTTATATTAAGTTATTCATGTACACCGATCATTCGGTGTTGGAGAGTTGATAACGCGGTCCCGCAGTATTGTAGATGCTTGGGGATAAAATCCCAATGCAACCAAGGACATGTATTGTTGATATGTTCTTATAAGAGTGGAACTCGCGCTTGAGTGATAAATAGCTAGACAGACGGCGGGCTGTCCAGGTAAAATTAATCCTGTAAGATTGTCACTGATGTGAAGGAAATTTGTGGGCTGAAATAATCCAGGCTTTCTGTTGTTTTCGTACGTGTGGACAATACAGCAATATAAACGAAAAATCACGAAGATTATTCCGGGGCCGCATTAACCGTCCTTTACGATGTAAACTTAGTAACCTATCCAGTGACAGTTTTCTAGCTGGAAGATCAAATGACATTCACTTTTAGGAAGTAGGTCGTCACAGGTCAGCCCAACAATAGGCGTTTGGATTCATTAATAAGTGTTATGCACAGAATTTGGATTGAGGTTCGTATCAGTGACATTGGAAGGAAAATCACCCGATTTGAATTTGGATGAAGTGACAAAATGAAGGACGCGTTGACTGGGTCAGGCAGTTGGGTTAGACAGTTCGGTCTAACTAGAAGCCAGTGTTTTACCCGAACATGCAGAATGCATATTTATTTTTTTCATCTGTTGGTTAATTTGCCGGTTGTTGGTGCCACTACTGATAGGCAATGTCACCATACCATAACATGCGATGTACCTACTTCGGAGACATACGGATGTAATCGTTATGAACCAACGCTTGGTAATCACGCATCTCCAGTTTCTATTCCGTCCTCAGCTGCAACTAAAGCCTCTTGAAATCTAAGGCACTAGTATGTGCTCACTGCCTTCAAAAGTGACAGAAATTTCTACAGCCAAGCGCAGGGCGGGACATGAAGTCCCCAAGAGAGATCCCCACCTAGGTTCACTGGTGCGATGTTTGCCGGCCTCAATGACGGCTCTTGTGTGGATCACCCTGAGTATTTCACGAATGACTAGAATCGGCTTTTGCTCATTGGGGCCATATACATCGACAGAAGTGGGGCCGACATTTGGAGCCAAAGTTCGCTCAAACGCTTTGTAAGTTATCGAGGATGCTACCTATTGACAAGAAAGGTATGATACTGCTGACCTCTTTACTTCGAACCTACTGAGACAGTGGTGTCCTAATATGGAAAACTAAAATTCATGTCAGTGGACGGATGAACAGATATACATGCATGTAGCGGCATGTTCTCCATAGAGTTTTGGTGTCGCAACGTAGAGGTTCAACATTACTGATGAACATCTACGAAATATCACTTGGTATCCCAGGATTAATTTGCTGTCCATTACCCGGCGCTTCCAAAACCTCCTTATATTTTTCACTAAAGATCGGTACGTACGTCTCCGGTATTAGGATCCGGCACTACCAAGAATGTGCAAATCTGATGAGCCCTTTAAAGATTGAAAGTTGTTTCGGACAAACCGAAATAATAAGTCCATTCAAACGAGAGTAATATGAAACAGATGATCTCCTACAAGTCCCTGGGCCCTCTTTATTCCTGCCCACATCCATTTTGCCGACAGCTTTCTCACGTAATATACAGATCCGGAGTGGTTTTGTTTCCTGCTTTATGGAAAAACTATTATCACTTCTGGGTTAGGCATATCCGAGTTTTTTTACTGGTTCAGATGCTCGTCCAAAACAGGATTATAAATGTTCCGATTGCCCACTTATGTCTACATTATTTATAATATGGCAATGAATCTCTATTCAGTACTTTTCTGTTGGTTTCAATTTAATTCCACGGGGCCTTATCTCTGCGTTATGTCTTTTCACAACTTACCAGCTGAAGTTTTTCAATGACCCATGCCTACTCTCGCTATACGTGTTGGGAAACTTTGCTGAAAAATCAGATGATGAAAGGTACAAGTATCTTGACGTGGTTCGCACTCATCTAAATGAATTTCCAAAGGTAAGTTCTAGCAGTTACCGTGTCCAGTAGTAACTGAGAAATGTGTTTTTGGATATCCTGTAGCATGAGAAACCTTTCTTTCCCAATGTTAAGAAGACCACCTTCCTAACTAGACCATTTTATTCAGCCTGGCTACGCACTGTCTACGAGCAAGCTACACAGCTAGTTTCTGCACTCCTGTAAAATGGACATTGTTACAAAGAAACCCGCGATCATCAGGTCACGTTCAAATCGAAGGGCTCTGTGATACAGCCGGTATCTCAAGTTTCGGAATACTTAGTAAATTGCATTTAATTCAAGGTTAATAATAATCCCAATCGCTTCAACTGCTAAAAATTATCAGGGCCTTGCTCCAGAGATTGGTAAAGCCGGATATTTTTTTACACAAACATCTCACTACGTCTTTTATTGATGAGAACACATGCACAAAACTTCGAAAGGCGTGCACCCGACGCGTATTCAAAAAAAGCCCACTTACTCAAAAAGGATAGTTTTTTTTATGTAATTAGCCTTTAACCTTTATTTTTAAAGCATGAGTTCTCAAATCAGTTTCAAGCACCGACGGAACCTGATTACCCGATCATTTTGGATCCATAATCTATGTCAATATTCACTCCCCAATATGACGGGGGCCATATTGTCAATTTGATTAACAACCGATAAAGTTGAAGGTGCCACGTTAGTATGAGAGTATCATGACTGAATGCACTCAGAATTAACACTGGGATAAATAGGGTCAGCGTTCAGGCTCGATTGGTAGACGTCAAAATTTTTTTTCAGTTTGTACGTAATCCCATCATCATCATCCTCGTAGGTGACAAGATAGAAGAGCTCTCTTCTATACAAGTGTGTCAGTTCGCTTGGATAAAGAGGAAGACAGGAGTGAGGAGGGCATCTAGGGATAGTTTAGCACAGATGCCCTGGGAGCATACACCTCCAACACTCAGATACATAGGATAGAATGGAACAGCATAAACACCTCCGATATCGGTTGGCTACCGTGTTTTTTATTGTCCCAAGCCACACAAGACGGGGCCGTGTAAGTCACTTTCTGGACATCAAACGGCAGTAACAACACCCAGACTTTTCGCAGGAATTTTCACCTCATTCCGCTATGCCATGGTCCATAATCTTCGTTTACTAGGTCTTTGCCACTCCAAACTGGGCACAGCAAACAATGTTCTTCTGGGCCGTCGCTAACTCGGCATACGCAGAAATTAGACTAGTGATTTTAACTTGCAGCGGTGAATACATTGATTTAGTGAAGTATATTCTGCTAGCACTGTTTGAGTTTAGTCCTTTAGGGACTTTTGTACACATTCTTTGCCAAACATTTCGACACTCGATAGGGAAACATGTGACTGGCTCGTTCGAATTCCGACGAAAGCCATGTACTTTTTCCATAACTTTGCAATTACCAGGTTGTCCACGAGGAACAAAACTATGCGGACCAAAGCACCGGAAATCAGGTTGTTTCAAAATCAGATTGAGTAGAAATAAAAATGAACACAACTATTCCTTCATAGTGGTCAGTAACTAATGCACCAATACCTACAAGGATAAAAGTCTAGACATCAAGAATATCGTCTGAATGTTACATAAAACAGCCTTCTGACTGAAAAATTTTTACATACGATGAATTCTAATCAGCCTTCCATTAACGATGTATTTATTCGGGATTGGCTAGACGCTTTATCATTCGTCAAGCAAAATTCGTTAGCAATGAAGCCACTTGTTCTGACACTCCAATCAATGAAGGCGGTTCTTCAGGATTCCATTCAACTTGACAAGTTCTCGCGTACATGGAAAAGCTTGTCTTAAAAGGCAACAAATGTGAAGGTCTAGCGGAAACCCCACGACCGTGAACAACAAAATGGTTCAACAAATCTTACTGCGTTTGGAAGAGCAAGCACGGTAGCTGTTTGAAAGTGAAGGGAACCTGGATAATCTACACTGCCCTCAGTTGTTCTCAGTATAGCTGTCTTCATTTAGTTGGAGCTCTTAGGATGTTGGACAGGTGTGATCTTTCTTAAGGGTAGTTTTTTCTTTGAGTATACATTGCCTATTGAAATTTCCCACAATGCCGATTCGTAGTGCCCATTTTATGTGGAGCTCCCTTTCTAGAGTGTTCCCCTTCTGAAGTGCGCCTGAGTGGTATATTTTAGTGTGGAAATAAAAGGTGGGCATGTTGTTGTCAGCAGGTAAACCAGGGTTTCTAGAAGCTCGTTTCACCAAAATCTGACCCGGGTTAGTGTTATGCAAGTACAGTGCTTCTTCCAGGATGGAGTATCCACAGTTTCTAGACTGTATTCTCAATAAGATATTTATCCTTCTGGGCAAGGTGATAAAAATGGAATCCAGTCAGTCTAATCAGAACTGCGTATCCTCGGTGGTCCTGGGCTATGAAGTCCAAGCTTACGGTTAGCGTACTGTCCACGGTATATCGATTCATAGGCCATTCGATCAATTTCATATATCCACGTGCTCAAAATTATGCACTGTTTACGAGTTCTATTAGATGCTCCTCTGCTGTGTTGTGGATCAACTAGCGTAGTCTTCTCAAGACAGGAAGAAAGCTGTCCCAAACAGAATGTGAACTACAAAACAATTATCATTCCGACCTCCACATATAAGGAGTTATAGTGAACCGGTTTGTCTGATCGTCCCGCATTGGTAGCCTTAACAACAACCAACAGTAATGCTGGTTAACAAACCTGTGGATCAGGCCTATAAAGTCACGTCCAGAAGTGCTGGCCGCTTAAATTATCAATGTAGCAAAGACAGAGATTTCGGTCATTGATTTTTTCTTCCCTAGGAACATGTAGCATCTTCACACTTCTAAATACAATTATGCAGAAAGTTTGGAACCGATTGAGAAGTCATCGTTTCAGGAGAGCTTGGTAAACAATCGGCAGTTTTTATTTGGGCGAAGTTTTCGCTTTTGAAAAAACCATCATCAGGCCAAGTAAACAGGTCACCAAATTGGCCAGGTTATAAGACAGACGGGGAACAAATCAGTAAGTCCTCTTCAAACTAGATCAGTGTTGAGTGTCAATTAACGGCTGTGTGACATAGACCGTAGTCCTCGCCTCAAAACCTCGACATTTTCTAAGCCTATTTTGTGTCCCGTGTCCAGTGCGTGTTCCGCAATTGCCGAGTCTTTCAGTAACGCTTGATATTCATTTGTGTTTACCGGCGGTCTGTTTATTTTTCTACTATGCTCTCCGACTGATTTGTGGTTCCCTGGCCGTCTGTCCTATGTAGACCTTGGTGCAGTCGTTACACTTAATTTTGTAGACACAGTCCCTGGTTCTGTTTGCCGGAAGGCGATCCTTCAATTGCACCAGTGCAGAGCGCAGAGTGTTCCCCCTCTGGAAAACTACTCTTATGTTGGTAAGACAGACGGGGAACAAATCAGTAAGTCCTCTTCAAACTAGATCAGTGTTGAGTGTCAATTAACGGCTGTGTGACATAGACCGTAGTCCTCGCCTCAAAACCTCGACATTTTCTAAGCCTATTTTGTGTCCCGTGTCCAGTGCGTGTTCCGCAATTGCCGAGTCTTTCAGTAACGCTTGATATTCATTTGTGTTTACCGGCGGTCTGTTTATTTTTCTACTATGCTCTCCGACTGATTTGTGGTTCCCTGGCCGTCTGTCCTATGTAGACCTTGGTGCAGTCGTTACACTTAATTTTGTAGACACAGTCCCTGGTTCTGTTTGCCGGAAGGCGATCCTTCAATTGCACCAGTGCAGAGCGCAGAGTGTTCCCCCTTTGGAAAGCTACTCTTATGTTAGTCGTGTTTAGAAGTCCATCGACTGCTGAAGTTAACTCCTATCTTTCCGCAACAGTGTGCTCTGCAACCCATAATTTACTCGTCATTGTGCTGAGCGCCAATATCGGCAAACTTAATAGTTAAGAGATGGCGCATATCTTCTACTGTCGGTAAGAAGATTTTCTTATGTAGCAAGGTATATATAGGTGTTGGTCTCCAAAATACTCAAAAAGTGGTCTGCAGGTAACTTGCTGGTCTATTTCAGTTCAGCCACACATCCTACGCAAACCTTTCTAGACGTTCAGATGCATTGGAAACCCAAGTCCTTTTGGTTTTGATTCAATGTTGCTATAAGCGCAGGTCTATTTTGATCGCTAACCACTGTCTTCAAGGATCTATACAGATCCGTTATTGTGACTACCGCCGATTTGCAGCAATGATCGGGATCGAAGTTGCCCGACTATGTTCGATAATGTCTCATAAAAGCGCTTGCACTCAAATCCCCGAACCACACGCAACCCAAGCTTGACAGGAAGATGCATAAACATCCAATGACAATCGACACCATTTGATAACAAAGTAAATGACGAAACCGTTGCACGTAATATCTCCTCATACTTGACGCCACTTGTTGACAGACCAGCGACCCCGGTTAACGTAGTCAACCGGACGGAGATGATGCCGTCTATTCAACCACTCACATCACTTTTTACCGACGAACAAGGCTAGCCCGCTAGTTGACTCTCTCAGTTGTATACATGGATTTGTGAGCGAGATAATTTGTAACCGACAGTGCCAGTTCTTCGGGATCTCTGGGAAAAAATGTTAGAGCTGTTCACGGAAAGAATACCCACTCATTAACACCTTCTATCTGATATATTGCAAGGCTATGAAATGTCGACAAAATGAGCCATCCGCTTGTTTTCAATGATTTGGAAGATATTTTGAACCGACTGAGCATTGTTTATGAAACTCCTGTAAAACAAAAATGGTTGTTTATTTGGAATGACTGAATTCCAAGGGGCAACGCGGACAATATTGCCGTAATTTTCCATTTCGCCTAGATATAGCACTTGTGACTAGTTTGGAAACAAACAGTGATTGCGACTAGTTCCGCCATCTAGCAGAAGTACGGTGGGTAGCAAGACATTACAAAATTACGCTATTCGCAAGCATATGCAACAACAACGCTTGGTCAACAAATGATTTACTGCAGTTTATAAGGATTTACCTGACTTACTGGTATTCTCTGTGTCTGCAGTTAGACTCAGCAAACAAGCGAGCAAAACCTGCACTAGACTGAAATTGACTGCGTGATAATCAAGGGAGGATGTTATCCCGGTCATAGGACTTTTGATTGCAACGTCTGACAAGAGTGGCGGATGTCGTCTATCGAGTTGGAAGACAGGTTACGACTTTCGCCAATGATTTATTTGTTTTCGGACTCGTCGAATTACGACAGTCGCTAGTGATTTGGTTTCCATGAAAGGGTTAACTTGCTGATTGAAGCAGTTAACACATTCTGCGTCTGTACAGTCTATTTTATTAACACTTGGGTCAACTTTGTGATTTCACTCCTTTCAACATTGGCTGTACGAATCAATAAAATGTTGACCCACTGGCTGACGGTAATGGTTATGCTGATGTTGATGATAATTTTGACAAACAAGAAGAGTGGGTGTGATCTCGCATGACTTGCCTGATGATGGAAGGACCAAAAAATATATTTGTGAATGCTTTGTTATGCCTAGTCAGACAAGTCCTTGTTTCTAAAACACCATCAGAAGTCTATAAATTTGCTGACATCATAGGGTCACAATTTTGTCCGTCCATGGGGATCAGCAACTTCAAGTCCTCTGGCACTTCGGACACTATGCGAACAAAATATAATATACATTGGATGGAATCTCATTTACATGATGATTTCGTGTGGGCGAGAATAGTCCGTATAGTCCGTATGTCAGGTTCACATCGCTACAAATTGAAGTCAGCTTTGAACCTTAAGTGAATGGCTGCAATTTTCCTAAATTTCGATGCAAAGTGAATCTAGGTAGGAAAATTATCACCCTCCCATTGTGGTCCATTAAGAGGTAGTAGTAGTATATAACATGATTTTTCGAGATGCATATTGACTCACCTTGACCAAGCGTGGAATCTGACAATTACGGTCACGACTGCATACGGTTATCTCAATATTATGTGAACGGTTTGAATCTTCCTTTAGATCCATTTGACAGTGAAACATCCTCAGGAATTTTTGGCGACAACTCCGATTTCTGGAGTGATAGCAAACGCCGATCATTGTTCTAAGTCTGGAGGCAATATTTTTTGGACTGCTACATGGTTGTAAGCTGATACGGATTCATATTCATCTAAGAATAAGTCTATGTTTGATATGTTGTCATCGAGCTTACTAATCACGATGGAATGGAAAGAAAAACTGACGGGATGACCCAACTTTCATCACAGGTGACACGTATGGCTGATGCTTCATTTTCCCAACCTAATTCTGTCGTAACCCTAATTAATACCAATGAGTAGATGGTATAGATGACAAACGTGACCTTAAAAATCAGTTCTACCGCAAAGAATTCGAAAGACATGTTCCAAAGGATTAAAAATGCCCGAAATGACCGAAAATATCCATCACACTAGTCGACGTAAATGAAGTATGAATCTTGATTGAGGTTGCGGTCCGAGGCAAAAGTGAAAAGTGAAAATCAACACCTCGATCAAATCCATGGATTTCGCTGGTCATGCAGGTCACCATGTTATCTGACTTACTGTCGGGTGTGATTGCCTCCAGTACAGAGCTATCCCCAATCTGACGGCCGTTTGTTTAACCACGAAGTGTTAGAGCGAAAAATTTGCACTCATGCCATCGTTGTCGCAACTCCGGTTTCGCTTATAACAGCGGAATGTTGGTTTTGAATTATTCGGAATAGCGAATACCAATCTTCATTGAAGTGGAGTCGTGGCACTCAAAAACTTAATAATTCTTTTCCTTTCCCTGACGAAATGCTGTTCGTTTGGTCCCGACCGGGTTGTACTGGCGACACCAATGAGGATGAAGAAAATCTCTTCTCGAGACGTGATAATTAAAATAGTGTCTGAGACTTTCCACAGAGTGCACAATATGCGTGGCGTTTCGTTTGAATAGCCCAAGCCTACACTTTCTCACACCTCTTGGGACAAATATATCTGTCCATATAACGGGAAACTTTTTAAGGCAGGCATATTGGGTGAAAAGTGATCAACTGCTGTGTTAATTTACTCTCGTGAAGCATGGCCATATGTATCCTTTTTACTTATGCTGTCTCCCCGAGGTTATCCCGCTTGAGACTGCTTTCGGATCATTTGCGGGTCCGTGTGTGTTAATACCGCTTGAGAATTTGAAGGTGGCGAAACCCTAAACACACATCCAGTAACTAAACTGCAGATTAATATTCTGCGCTTCAACACAGTAAACCGGTATCCCTATTCGACCTCCGTGTTCGGATGCTAATTACGTCTATTTTGAGTGTGCGTAGTAATTTGCTAGATTAATTAGAGGGTGACAGTTCCATTAGGGACAAATGCCAAAAATTCCAGATGTGGTGTGAAGTCTGCAACCGCATCAAGCGGTGGAAATGGGTTGTTTTTCAAAGAACACAATTTCACAAGGACTGATTTAGTAGCCTCGTCTTACTCGTTCAGAAGAGGTGTTCCGAAACCGTTTAGTTCTGATATCCATTGGATTGGAACAATTTAGTGAGGAAATTTGAGGTAGTACCTTATCAGGTGCTCTACTGAACACATTAACTGGAGGCTTTCCGCAGTTCTGTGGGTCAGGCACACAGGATCGTATGTTAATGTGATTGAGACGATTACTCTGATTATTCTACTTCAGTAGGGTTTCTCAGATATTATAAAGCAGGTAAGTTGCAACCGAAGGAATGATTCTACTCGGCAATCACACGTGCCGACTACCCATATCTGTGTTCACGTACTGTGGATTGAGCGATTTGTACCGTGAGCTACCCATGGCATGTGAAGTTTACTGGGCCTATTTCGATCAATAACGCAATTTTTGAAAGTTACATACGTTGAAGAAAAATTCTCAGAAAACGGTTTAGGTGTACAAAAGTTTGGATTAGAGCACCCTCCAAGGACCTCCTCCGGTTTGATAAAAATGCTCCAGGCTAAGCAAGCCCGAAAGTAAAAAATTGCTTCAAATTACGTCCCAACATGTAGCCCTTCTTGATGGGCGCACTCACGTTTCAGTAGTCTACCTACAGTTCGTGAGGGAAACGCAGTTTTCTGTTCCATTTTACCATCGGATGTGGTCCAGTGAATTTATCGATCCAAATGAGGAAATACTAAATGACATCCACCACAGAAAAGAGTATTGCATTTTCAGGGGGATAAGGGATTTCAATTCAATCTGTCACCTCAACTGGCAGTTGGTCGGCCACATTCATATCCACTCTCGCCTAATTCATGTTTCACTTTCTATTGGTTTGATTATTTTCTGATGGAAAGGAGACTTTGATCTACTACTTGCGACCTTTCAGGTGTCATAACAAAAAGCTGATAATACAATAGTGACCAAATGTATCTTCCGACACCAATGAAACCAAAGTACAAAGATTCGCGACTTTTTCAACAAATACCTGGCACCGTCTAGCAAACAATTTTGGGCCCAATGGTCAAACACAGAATACCCCACCGCAGCAACAGTCACTAAAATTGTCAATAATATAACTCTCCAATTTCGCAAGGTGATCAAGAAACTCTGTATTGTGAGGCGTCTCGTCGTTCATTGAAAAGTCTGCTGGACGGATAATCGATCAACAGCTAATTGGTTTCTGATGAAAAAGAAAGACAGACAGTGAACTGTCAGCATGTATGTCTCGCACTACCGAGGTTTCTTCTGTAAACCCCACACAGATAAACAGAAAACGCTGTGCACATGCCTATCTCATAATTCTGCCACGCTTATAAAAAATTATAACTTCTTTGTCACATCCGATGTCCCAGTTCTAGGATTTGATGAGTGACTTTCCACACATCGGAACGGCTTGTTGGACTGTGCGGAGAAATCAAACAAATCGGTCATGACAACAGGGAAATTAGCGGACTTTGTCACACGCACACAAGTCTAAGAAATTGATCACCTCTTAGTCGACCTTGCTGTTGTTTTTATGCAGATTACGTTCCTATGCCCTCTTTGTACTTAACAAAATGTGTCTTCATCCTGCACACCTCGCTTGTCTTCCGCCTTCTTTCAGCCAATACTGTACAAGCGAATTGTTCCGATGCTGATCGACGCTCTGACGAGTTGTTACTCGAATACAATTAGCGAAACTTCAAAACCCTCTTTCACGGTCGGCGCGCCAAAACAAAGTCCGGTTGAGCTGAGACAATCAGTGATCAGTACATTCTCATGTATTTTACAACATTCATCACCCAGAGAATACACCGAGTTTTTGGAAAACTGGTCAGCGGAATTTGTGGAACAGTGTAAATGTACTGAGGTAGGTCGTCATGATCACTGCTCTTTATCACCACATATTACTCTATATCTATAGAGGATTAGGAACCCAGGGCTGTCATTTGCTTCCTTGCATGCTTCGGCTGAAGAAAATTGATTGTTCAGGTTTCAAACTTCATTGCTCCTATCTAGATAGAGCCAACGGCTAGAAAACTTTAGGTGGCACCTATCGTGAGGATCGGAAACTGGTGACAGGTGACAGATCAGGTGACAATGTACCTGTCCATCGGACTTGGAAATTGGTTTGCAAAGAAGTATCAACAGTGCGTAATTTGGGTGGTTTATTCCTCCACCTCTACCTGCTGTCATGTAGTCTCTAAAGAGTAGTTATTACGTATAACATGAATAGTTATTTTCTGGCTCTCGTGTTCCTCGTACTCTCATACTTATCTCGACTGATCCTTTGGATACTTGTGTTGTGTTGTAGTCCCATTATTTTGTATCTGCCTAATTGGTTGAGTACCCAAGCCACGCTAAATGTCATCCAATTGGTTGGTTGAGCGTCTTTTATTTTTTAGCAGTAATCTTTCCTCAATTTGACTAGCCTCTACCATTTATGTTGCGTTATATCTCTTGACTGATGCACGTGGTGCCTTTTTGCTTGACACAATTTCCAATTATTTTGTTGGGTTTTCTGATACGTGTTCTTTCTGGGCGCGCGTTCTATTTATCTTGATTTTTATCCAGAGATTTTTTCTTAGTCCTTCCCTTAACTACTATATCGCCATTGAATCTTTTTGCATGGAGACGAGTGATAACTGGTCATATCACTCAGCTGAAATCTGGTGCTAGTTCAGTTCAGTGTGTTAGTGACAGTGTTGGTGAGTCCCTGCATTAAATTGCAATTCCATACATTAGTGAAGTGATGAAATTATCTGCAAAGATGTGCAACATCTCAAAATATCACCAACATGGAAATTAATGAACCTACTTTGGAAAGCATTGTCAAAACAAAGAAGAAGCTATGAAAAAGTGAGTCCAGCGGTATTTGCAAAATCTGATTAACAACAAAAATCAACCCACCCAAGCTACCAATACCAAGGGATCTTTCGAATGCCTTACTCCGAATCTCCAAAAGATCTTGTGACGACACAGAATGTACTGTAATTAACAAAGAACAAAGTCACGAGACTGTCCTTTATCCATGGTCAGTTAGCATCTACCCGTTGTTGCAAAATCCTATTGCGTGACTGTGAAGAGATTCTGAGTTCCGTAGAGGTGTTTATTTAAGCAGGATAATAAACAAACTCTGGCTTCCAAGTTTCGATTAGACAATTTAGACCTGAATAACGATTACTATATTATCTATTGTATCAAGCAACCCAGTTAGCTTGACATGGTCTGAGTCACTTCCATCGGCAAGTAGATCGGAACCACCGCTATTTATTCAGCAAATTTTTGCGGTACACAGACTGGTTTGGAGGTGATGATAACAACCATTCCCATAGAGAAGTTTTCCTTCGTGTGAACAGTTGGCTATGCTCCGGGGATAGAAACCAAAATCCTGAAAACTGGGTTTTGCGTAAAACATTATTGCCTTATATTATTTCACAATACTTTATATATAAACCTATAGTGGAGGCCAGCTAAATAGTTACGTGACTTGCTTATTTAATGGTCCCTGTTGAAAGCCCAATGTGAATAATCTTTCGTGGACCGAGTCATAACTCGCGTAGATGCTTTTTGTCCAAAACGGAATATGTAGCGAAATATCCAGTCACATGACCATCTCTTCTAAGTTGTGTGCTCTCAGATGCCTGTTATTCAACAAATACCAACGGGGTACCACTAAAAAAGTAGAACGTTTTTGAAGACTTTTTCCGCTCTGTAAGTACCATCCCTATATATATGCCCCTTTGGGAAATGCATCTGGACATGCATAAAAGGTGCTTGGAAACTTCGAGAATAAATTCTTCTCGCTCATTTATTATTCATCGACTGTACAACTCTTAGCCCCATGAAATATTGACAAGTGTGAGTACCTGTATGTAGGCCATTAGGCTACTTTTGTAGTGTATTAATCGCTTTGAATACAAGACAGCGAAGAGAGGTATCGCAAGAGTGTGTTGGAGCCGTTTACTCCGCTCATTTTGCCAGTTTCTTGCACACCTTCAAAATATGATGGCGAGTACATCCATCGATAGAGAAACCACTGGTGCCGGTCCGTGCCATCAGACCACAGGTCAGGCTGGATGAGACTAGTTGCATTGGGAACATCATCAAATGTCAACCCTACAAGGGCAAAGTAAGGGTGGTCAAAATGCCAGTGGTTTACGAAATTTGAGATTGAGGTGCCTAACCACTGTTAGTTCAGCAAAGTCCGAGACACAGTCGTAATGTTAACGTTATTTTAAACGTCCGTCTTGGTATTTTACGTTCGAGGCAATTCAACCGGCGATGGCACTGGACGAAAATCTATATCCACCTTCTTGACGATACCCTTGTTGTATTAAACAACAAGTTTCCATGCGCAACAGACAGCGAAACATCTAAGCAAATACGGTACAGCTGATGGATTCACGGACGAGCAATCTTTAGATATCTAGACGGCAAAAAAGTGCAGTCATCATCATGGACCACCATCATGGACAGGAAAGTATTTCAATTTTGAACTTTTCTGACTAATGAAACGAAGAGGAACAAGGTATGTTTGCTCTAATCAGACATTAGTAGGAAGCATTGAAAACATAAACCGTACTACGAGATAGCATCAAATATTGTAAAACAGCAAGAGAATCGTGGTTATTCCTTCAAAAAACAGCTGTTATTACACCGTCGTTTAAATTCGATTTATGCTGCTTGAGTCTACTTTACCTGCCTCTGATACCTCATGGATCTAAATGTTCCGACAGCATTTGCCCACAGATGTGGAAGATGACGACGAAATCACTATTCTCGCATCAGACCCATTAGGAATACAAATATTTCAATTAATCTGAATAGTTCTTCTGGATATTTAGGCCTGCCGCTCGCACACATAGTGTTGCTGCAAGACTGAGTAATGCCATACCCTAACACCATGTCGCTAGTGAATCAATCGAAAGGGTAGACAAGTTCGTCTATCTGAGTACCCATATAGGTCACGACGACTATCTAAAGAGGACTCCTATACCCGAACGGGAAGGTCATGGATGTGTTTGCCAATCTCTGATATTCGTGACACTGACGTGACATCACACTGACCGTGAAAGGCAAAGTGTAAAATGCCATGGTCAGATCTCTCATACTTCATGGATCATAGATACGGCCGCTGCGTGCAGCTCTTTGAAGACTCTGTGTTTGGCCATAGGTGCTTTAGGAAAGAAATATAAATGTCTGGCTCATAATTGGATGAGTGTGTTCTCTCACAGAAAATCCTTATGACTGCAGAATTTCCTATGCTAAGCCTCGAATCCTCATGTGTAGAAGCAGCCAGCTCCAATCTGGTTGTTTTTAGCATAGTTACGCCAGTCAGTTTCTTGAGTAAATTGCCTCATCTGTCTTCTGCCGATTGCTTTTTGAGTCCCTCCCAAAAAGCCAAACACATTAGAAAACCTCTCCTCTAATCAAAAATCGTCAGCGTTACAAAACTAAATTAAGGTCCTTCCAGATCGGTGGCTTAAGCTTAACTTCCGACGACAACAGGGTTATCTTCATTTCTGCAGGATATTTTGCTGATTACTTGAGGTATAGGCGAAATTTGGCCTCAGTAGTTGTACAGTGAAAAATGTAGCTTTCATGGATCTGATCAGAATTCAACGAATTTGAGACTCTTAATCTCTAAACTCAGTGCAGCTTTTTGTCTACTAGTTCTGCACCTTTTACTATATTACTATTTTGTTCCACATTCCCCCATTTGCTAGAGCAAGACGGAGTTGTTAGTAAACATCTACGCGTTCACGAAGCACGCATCAGCACAATCCATCGAACAGCTGTTTGTGCCGATTGTGTGCGAATGTTTAAAGTCCAAAAACGAAGAAGCAACAGTAAGTTTTTTTTACCTAAGTTGGGATTGACACGAGTTATGATGAGTCATAATGAATCATAATTTGGACGAACATCGTGGCGCGGCCATCCTTTCGAATAAACCCAACAAATATTTCCTACAAACATCCAACTGATTTCCTACCTCACTTCGGGTACTCAGCGGGAACTAGTGGCCACTCAGATGAAGTAGTCTGACTGTTGATTACTGTCCAGACTATTCGCAGAAAATTATTTTTGGGTAGACAAATGTGAATGTTTCCGGACTTAGAGACAACATATTTTGTCTCCATAAATAGAAAAATTGTCTGATAGTAATCAGCCACGCTTGACTTCTTCAGGGTTGTCGGTAGTCACTAGAACCAGTGAGGGGAACTTCGGTGTTTGGGCTGAACAAACGAGCCTCTTGAAATTTACTGAACCGGCTTGGTTTCACAGCCGGTTAGCGGACACGCAGTAGTTATACCACGAGTTCGTCAGGGACTTGGAAATCATTTGACTTGAGAAGTGTCATTTTGTGCCCCGTTGCAGGCTTACCCAACAGCTGATGCTGTGTTAGTTATTTTGCGCAGCTGTCATCGCAGAACTTTGTGAGTTTTCTTTTAAACTTTGGTTGCTCCTACAAGATATAGCACCCGATCCAAGTACGTGCAAAGATTAACATTCGGACAGATACATTTTGCCATGAAATTGGATTTAGACTACTTGTGCTGACCCGGGAACGTTATCGGAAGATTTGTTGGTTACGTTAGTTTGGCCCGTTAAACAAGCACCTTCGGAGCTTTTAACGGCATGCAGCCTCTGGGGGGTTCTGTGATCATAATTGCCATTTAATGTTAGGCGGTACCTGGGCGAGCTGTGATATGAATAGCGGCGCAGTTTGATTACTATAACCACGAAATTTTGTTAAGCCTTAACGCACTCTGACCTTGTATTCCCTTCAAGTAGCCTGTTCGTGACTTTGATTTAATGATTGTCTTTTATAATTCAAAACCTCCTTATTCACCAAAAACATGGATTAGAAGTTACTGTTTCCTTTAACTTTAATGGAGTCATAGTTTTTTGGTTTATTCACATTTATAATTCGATTACGACCCTGAGTACAAATTTCATAATTCTCAGGTGAGTCTGAAGGGCACAACTCGTATTCAGATTTAGCTAACTCTTCTTGGTCTCGGCAAATGATCAACCTCTTTTTTACGACGGCTTGCTCCAGCCATTTGGGCCGGCTTAAAGCGACCTATTTGTAAACTGGTTGCATGTACGGAGCTGTGGTCACCTCCATCTTCCACAGAAAAGATTATTCACTGACACCACCGGTGGTTCATCCTTCTGCTGTCCGATGGCCGATTATGGCTGCCAAACTTATGTTAACATTTTGGTTAGGACATTCGATGCACCTGCGCTGGTTAAAACAGAATTGACGCATATGAATTGTTGGCGAAACTGGACCCGGATTTTAGAATGAGCTAGAAGTGTAAACTCAGAGCCACACAGCTATATTACGGGGCGAAATGGTTCGAGGTGAATCTTGTAGATTCCGCAATTCTCAAACACGCTTGAGACCATAGAACGCTCCTGGTTCCTGTGTCCTCAGGACTATAGGGACCTTTCCTGATGTGGCTGTGCACACTACACCGACCAGTAAGAAGATTCGCTCCCGCGGCGCACTGATCTGACTTCTTGTCTGGTGACGAAACTTTTGCAAAACGGTTGCCAAGATCGGAGAGCTGATCGAGAGCCCCTCAGAACAGTTATCCGTACAAACACTCTCCACGTTCAGTCCAAAAATTGTGGTCTAGTGAAGCGTACACACTAAGTAAACTGATGATGTTTTGGACAGAAATGTAGAATCGCCCATTCCCTTTTTATAACCATGATTATAGTAGGAGCAGCATCAATAGAAGCAGATCGCCGTCAGTACACGAACCCAAAACTCAAGAGTCTATAAACATTTCAGTTTAGGCTGATCGTACCACCATTTGCAATATGGAAAATTATAGCGAGGAGAAGTCAATAGAATAACCGAATCATTTTCTTCAGTTTAGTAAAGCAAACACTGTACCTTAAGTGTAGTCCCGACGTCCTCAATCCCATTTCTAACAAATAGCAAACGCACAGATACCAAACGAAATACTTTATTTACCCTTTCCTCATAGTAAGTAAAAGAGCTATTTATCTGCCTTATTTCTGTAGAATCCTCTCCTTACACACTGTGAATTCATAACTTCTCCGTATGATTTGTGTGCATAATCACTGCTAAGCACCTCAATCTTCTGTCCCAAGACAAAAAGGAGCCTACATTTTCATTTGAATTCGCTCAATCATGTGTTTAAGAACTTCCTTTGTTGCATCCCACCGTAGAATTGTATATAGATTATTACTACCCACAGAAGATAAAAATAGGGAGAGCTGTGGAAAAATGCTGCAGATATATCAAGTCAACCCTTCCCCCGATCAGTAAAGTACATTATGTGACAGACTATAAAGCGAAGTCCAGAAATCCTGTGAAGATTTATGCTCGTAAGGAGTAAACAGAAGAATGCTTTTCGCATCTAAGCCCCCATCATACCGGATTATGTTTAGTTATTCTACCATTCACCGCATCAGCACTGCTGCTAAATAGGACAAAGCACAAGTGTGAACGGGTCCAAAGTGTCTCGTGGTTTGACCACTTCTTAGGCTGTCGTTACCATTGTTACTATTTTGAGGTGATAAACAGATTTCAGGTTTTCAACTACAAAGGTTAGCAAAAAAGCAGTGCATATCTGTTGGATCATTGTCCATGCCCTCATGGTAACTGCGGGCTTTAGGTAATCAGATGAAATCCAGCTCACTGAATAAGCTCATCACCCATTTGTTTACCAATATATATATTATAGCTTAGGCGGAGGGCCCTTTTCATCCAAAATAATACTTAGGTACAAATTAGACGATGCACAGTGACAAATGTGGGTGTGTGATGCCGTAAAATCCGGAAACATAGGAAATGGGCCACAGCTCTAACGTGCTCTAACTATCCATTGTGAACTGAGGAAAGTACCAGGGATCCTTCTGTTATCCTGATGCGCAATTCCAAGACCTGATCAAATGTCCACCGCTGATGTGCATTTATTTTTCCCCAACTTGCATTGCAGCTTGCTGCCATGGAGAGCTTGAAGGAAATGTCAGCTTACTTTCAACAATCAGACCTGGATGATCTGGTCCTTCCAGGTATTCTGGAGGCATACAACATGAAGAGTAGGCAAATTAAAGTGAGCATTCCATGTGCAAATGTTTTTGTTTATGCCGCACTTAACAGTCACCCAGATTAGGAGAAATTGTCCGTAGCTTACAACCGAAGGCGAATCTAACCTCCGGCGCATGAGCCAAAATTATGTTTTCAGGTGTCCTGTCTCTCACCATTAGTTTGTTAAAGATAGCAATAGTATATAATTTTCGGTTCACCTCTGAGATATAATAGCCTCAACTTGTTCATCTGGGAGCAGTGGTTAACTCGAATTTAGACTGAATATATTGGGTCAGATTGATATGGAATATGGCCACTTGTCAAAGGCGGTATCACATGCCTTTAATTTTATCTGCATTCATATTATATTGGTGACCTGGGAAGGGTTGTTAATTTTCACCGATCAAGGGCCCCAGTAGACAAAAAGCGACTGACATTTTGGATACTTCTGCTAGTCCGTTCATTAGGGCGTATGCATCGAAAACACAAATATAACGCAAATACAAATCACTGATTGTGACCTTGTGAAGTCCCAATCCAACAACAGCCTTGGCGGATTGAGAAAAGCAGATCCCTTTATTAGAGATTATCATCGGTTGGTGGACCAAAAAGTCGACATCACAACCGATTGCACGTAGAACTGGGATAAGATTAACACCATACTTCTGCTTCTTCTCATTCCACATAGTCACTTCGTGCCCATCCGAAACTATGCCGACGTGTATTGCGGTCACTCAGCGCTCCCGAACACCATTTAGGTCAGGTTTGAAGAAGGACGTCAAAAGAGGTGCCCTCAACTCCTCAAAGACGGTGTGTCCCGGTCGACGGATACGTTTTGACAGTACTCTTGCAACCCGATTATGACGAGCACATCTGGCGTCATGCATCATCCAGCAGGACTGCAAAATATGCATCAAACTCTCCGGTTGACCACAGTTTCCACGACATACGATCGTCTGGCTACCATGACCATGCCGAGAGCTTCAAATTATCGTCCTGAGCAGGTTGCATCGGATAAATATCCGGGGAAACACTCGTCCCGGAAATACAAGCCATCGATTTGAATTAGGCAAAGCGACCAACTCTCGTAAACCGCGACCGCCAACGCTGTTGTGAAAACTGTCATTCCAAGCAGACACCAAATCTTCCTTGGTGCGTAAGCATACACCACAAACTCGGATGGGAAAGCTGAGACCCCGCACAATCTTGCCAAATGCGGAATCATTGACCATATTGTGTAGTACTCAGTACTGAGAAGGAAAGAGCTTCACGCCACTGAGAACTCAATGCGCTTCGAATTTTTGAAAATCACCAATGTGGGGTGCTCGCATAAGTTTCCGGATTGGCTTATCACATCAAAATTTGCCAGTGGAGACTCGCATATATACGTAATGTCACCTAGGGTTCGTGTTGAGACATATGTGCATCCTTTCGAACGCATTGTACCACCTTGTAAACCCGAGGGCACAAGATCTAAAGGTGAACACAAGCGACCTGCTTTGAAGCAGTTAGCACGTACAACTGGTAACCTATGGTTGTCAATGCAAGGCGCTAAAAGTAAGCAGCCGTGCTACACATTACACGCGCGGGGACACAATAGACGCATCCTAAGCCAAACTCCATTTAGTTGAGTCAGCCCGACGATGTTCATCACTTTGTAATGTCCACAAAAATAGAACATAATATAACGCATTTAAAAAAACGACTAAAACCTATAATGAAATACAGTGCAACTTAAATAAGACTGCCTTAAGGTAGTAGTGAACGTTAGCGTTCAGCTGGGCGATTAAAACAGGGCCCATCCATGGTGAATCATTAAAGGGCTCTTGAGTTCAGACTAGTTGATACGACAGTGCACGTAAGGGTTCGTCGTGTGGCCTGTACCACACATGTGGCATGTCCTAGGCCAGCTAGAGGTGGCCGTTATTCAGCTTGGTTTATAACGCCAATCACGGAAAATTACTTCTAGCACTGTTGCAGACTCATTACTAAGGAATATCCAATACTTTAAGACGGGCTTCACAGAAGCAGCTGGACCCAACTGGGTCTGCACTGGCAGACTAGAGGCGATATTACCGATGAGCCGAACGCAAGAAGCATGCATACGACTTCCGTAAAATGCAAGTATAATTACCCTAGTAAGATCGTCATATTATAGAATTCAGTAAATTACTGGGTAAAAGGTACGTTTGTCGAGGTATTTTGACAGGATCTGTGGTGTGTTTGGTGACCAGAAGGGCAAACCCAATGAAACAACGCAGTCGCCGAGCCTGCTTTGGTTCGAGAAAAAAACCGATTGATCAAATCATGATTTCATTAACTTTTAATCAATCACATACTCACATGCACATGGATTGCTGGCACGAGAAACTTAATTAACCGGCCAATATGTCATTATTCTCTGATGAGAAATAAACTCGCTCTGGTTGGGAACTGATAAACTCCATCTGATTGCCCACTGGAAATAAACTCTGGTTGGGAACTGATAAACTCCATCTGATTGCCCACTGCTTGGTCTCGATTTGCGATAAAACTTCACTCTAATATCCAACCAAGCCGAATACCAAATGAACATGCCAGTTCAGGTCAAACGACTTAGTTCAAACGTTGTTCTTCTGTAAAGTACAAGTGTCCTATATATATATATATATAGGATATATAGGATATATAGGATATATGCTAGATTTTCGGCAATACATTAAATCCAATACATCACGTTTCCTATTCTACA
>NW_008751809.1:808076-826141 GCF_000715545.1 Opisthorchis viverrini
ACATGCCAGTTCAGGTCAAACGACTTAGTTCAAACGTTGTTCTTCTGTAAAGTACAAGTGTCCTATATATATATATATATAGGATATATAGGATATATAGGATATATGCTAGATTTTCGGCAATACATTAAATCCAATACATCACGTTTCCTATTCTACATCTCGTTGGCTGTTCAGACGCAAGTGTTCGTGCAACAAACGATAATTTAAGTCAACCAAGGTGAGCATACTGATTCTTTGACATTCATCTGATTACTAACGGGGTTGTCCAACTTGAAGCCCAACAAGTAGTCCCATACCCGTCTTATTTTCTATTTGAACACCGAGGTGTACTGTGTTGGATCTCCTCATTGCAAATCGACTTGGTGTCCACGAGACACTCAGAGTCATTCATAATAGTCATGTCAGGAAATGTAAAAATGCTGTCTAGAGATTTCATAGAATAATGATTCTAAACGATGCAAACACTCACATGCAGGTGAAGCGAACTGAAGCTAACGAAGTGAGCTGGCACTATCCAGCCTATCAAGAATCAAACATTCTATCTCGAAGTAGTCCCATTCTGGGTTTGTAGTCGATTGATTAATAAAAGAATGCACACCCAATGCTTCGTCCATTACTCTGACATTTGAAATTCCCCAAGTTTCTTCCGTCCCAGTTTGTAACCCCCGCTCCATTTTGGTGTTTCACGCGTCCGTATGAACTGGTATTTGTTTGTCCTTACCACTTCACTCATTTGGCCTTGAGGTCATCCGGCCAATTGTGGCCGACTTTGTGCACGTGTGACTATCTCACGTGGGGGCCTGCTTGTTCCTTCGGTTTGTACTTTTGTGGTCCTGTTGCAACTTCTTACATATTTAAAATTGCCTCCCATCTTGCATGGCTGCCCCCACGGTCAACAATTCAAATGAACCGCCCCTTTTTGGACCGGTGTAGTTGAATCCTATCTTTAGATTCACAGGACATTTATATTTTCCGTTTTCCTTACCGCGCAAATAGTTTTTACCGCTTCGGTTATACCATTTTTGTACCAAAACCTTGGTTAACTGTAAACTTGCTTTAATGCACAGTTTGCGGCCCGCTTTCGATCACGAGTTGACTGTTNGTGAGTACCTGGACAGTAGGATGGTTTCTTGAGTGATTGTGGAGTGAATACTGTTACTGTAATGCCTGATTATCTGAGTAACTTAAGTGAGCAAAAGCGATAGTTGGAGCATTCTACCTGCCACTGAGATTGGTCAGATGTATTTAGTTTTGATGTTCAAGACGAATTACCCTGTAGAACACATTAGATCGATACTGGGATCCACAGATAGCTGGGAGGCGCTGCCACCCCACTTTGGTCTGTTCATTCCGCTTGGTCTCGATTTGCGATAAAACTTCACTCTAATATCCAAGCTCAGCGAATACCAAATGAACATGCCAGTTCAGGTCAAACGACTTAGTTCAAACGTTAGTTTCTTCCGTCCCAGTTTGTAACCCCCGCTCCATTTTGGTGTTTCACGCGTCCGTATGAACTGGTATTTGTTTGTCCTTACCACTTCACTCATTTGAACTTGAGGTCATCCAGCCATTTTGTGGCCAACCTTACGCACGTGTGACTGACTTACGTGGGAGCTTGTTTGCTCATTTGGTTGATACTTTTATAGTCTAAGTGGACCATTTGTTGTGGAGGAGTACCTAATTTCTAGGTCCGTATATTCTCTGAATCGATATCTTACAATAATACTACCGTATAGAAACCCAACTCCGACTTTGTCTTGCCTTCCAGTAGGTTCTGGTGCCATACATCACTCGAAGATACTGTTTTCCGTTAAACCTTTTGAAAACTATCAAGCCGGGTCTGCTGAACGCACAGGACGAAAATTTTTTCGCGTGGAGGGAAGATGGGCATAAACTGGTCCACCACCTTACACAACACTCATGTTTCAAGAGGAGCTTTGTAAAATGTCTGTACATTTGTTATCTCTCATTACCGACTGGATTGGTACCAAACACTGTCCAGTTGACTGAAAACATTCACGAGTATTTTAAAACGGGCTGGGAGGAGACTCCAAATCAAACGAAGAACCTGTTTACAGCGCTACGCACACGCACAAGCTGCGTTATTAGTGGTGCGAGTGTCAAACGCTCGTCTACTGAAAATTGTTGACCTCACACACAAACAAATACGAATGTGACCGAAACAACCTCAGCGTCGCAAATTCCACATGAACGGACACGCATATAGCAAAATACACTCATTTGCAAACAAATTTGGTTTTTCAACAGACTCACCTGGAACTCAGCCTAATCTCTCGTTCATGATGTTTCGCTAATGTATTTCGGTAACTTCGTGTAATTTGGTCTCTAGTAGGACATTTGGTTGACGGAAACTCGGGGACTTCGCCCATCCCACGAGCCCCAAGAAAAGCGAAACAGGTCGTGGGCTGTCGAGGAATTTTCAGCAAGCTTATGAGTAGTGTATTATGGCTATACATGTATCGCGATTTTTCGAATATAGTGAAAACCGAAACATGAGACGGCTGGGTGTAGCACATTCAGTTGCTTAAAAACACTAGAAATGAGAGGTCCAGCTGGGTTCCAGGTCAGTTTTTCGAAGAACCGAATTTGTTTGAAAATGAATGTATTCCGCTAGTTTCGTGCAATGTTTTCCCAAGTAGAACATAAGGTTGCCGGAAACTCGGGGACTGTACCTAATTGCTGAGCCCCAAGAAGGGAGAAACCGGTCGTGGGCTGTCAAGTGTGGGGTATTACGACTGGGCATGCTTTCAAGAAGATCGCAATGATGAAGTTGAAATTATTCTCCAGATCACTCTCAAGATGCTAGACGAAAATCACTCGCCAAAGTCTATGACATCTGGCCTAATCTCGTAGTACGTGTGTTCGTCACTGCTTTATTCCATGTGTACCTCGTATGATCGTGCGAACTGTCGACAAGCTTATAGAAACGTCACAATCATCAGACACCGGTTGGTTGAAACGTTTGCAAATTATCGTATGCAGTACTATAAGCAGCATGATTATTATGGGCGGGGGAACGCTGTCAAGGCTAAGAAACTGATACCCATACCAAATGAAGATAGTGGTCTATTAATGATTGCTACGATGGATGATTATCCCGGTCTCCCTATACCCAGGAGCTTAAAAGTAACATGTCACATTTTACTCAATGATTTCCAAAGTTCCAATCCATATCACTCTTGTCTAGACTCCAGATTGTGATGCAGTTCTTCTGATGAAGTTAGACTGATGTAAGGAGGGTACTGAACTCGAATTTTGCTCTTACTGAATCTTTCCAAAAGTGCACACATGTTACTATGTTAGGGTTTGGACCCCAGATATCTGGTACAACTCCGGACACCACTATTCCAGTTGTATACAGTGAAAACCACTGAATTATCGAGTCTGAACAGGAAAACGTGCTCATGTTTGAGCAATGTGATTGGCTTGAACAATGGCGAGTCCGTAGCCCTTCTGGTTTTTGTACCGTTGCCCTGATGTTGGCACTAAACATCTGTTCCGCTTGTGTCAGTCGGATGACTTACAACTCGTCGAAAACTGGCAACCGAGCTGTAAGTTTCCATAGCTGGAACTACCCGATTGGCCTGCCAGTGTATCGTCGCAAACAGGTTAGTTACTGGGGATTCGATCGAAAGACTGTGCGAACCACTCACAACACTTAAGCTGTCAGAAGTGATTATTTGAGCTAGTCCAGCATGGGTGAGTGGTAACGTGCTCGCCTTTCATAATAGATGCCTGAAGCAGAGCCAGGTGATGTGTACTGTTGATGAACGAAATTGTTTTTCCTTCTTTGCCACAGTCATACGAGAAACATCGCCCCAAGATAGGACAGTTCAGAGGAGAAGGATGTGAATGTAGACTCTTCAGAACTCCAAATCGACTAAAAGTCCCGCAAGCTGCAGAAAAAAAGGACTCGCTGAACCAAGCATTTTGAATTGATTTTTGTACTGAAAGAATGGTGCAACGGAAATATTAAATGCGTCGAAGTGCAGTATTTTATAATAAAGAACTTGAACTGTCATTTAGTTCTGTGGGGCTGCGCGCAGGCAGCACGGATAGACTTCCATCAAACAGTCAGTCACGGTGGGAATGTAATTCACTCTTGGTGAGCAAATTGTGCGCCAGAACAATATCAGTCTTGTATTGACAGCTCATTTGTTCACGGTTATTCCGGTTTACAACAACCCACACGAGTCTAGCTATTGAAAGATTAATTTTAATTCACCACCAACCAAATTCCGTGATTCCGATAAATTTGAATGTTTCCTTCAACGCCCACCGATGCACTGAGGATATGCACAGTTTGAACTATGAGAGGGATCTGTTGTGATCAGTGTATAAGAAAGCCCTGGAAATATCCGAATAAAAACATTTTAGCACACCACTTTGAAAGTTCATACATGCGTTGCTGAAACTGAGTGATTGATCCAAATGTCATCCCTGGCTGGCAGATCCGTTGACGCGTTTTATTATAATTTTCCTTCTATCGCTTTGTTCTAAAACATTTCAAATATAAGCTTTATGTTGGGGAACAGTATGAATTTGACAGATGTTTCATTTATAGAAACCGCCCACCAGAGGCATCGATCATTTGCAAGCGCCATTTAGCCTACAGTCAATTGGAGCAGGCCACCTATATCAACGAGCCTTTTCAAAAGTGTTAGATTATTTTCTTTCGAATAGGAACAATGATTATTCTGTGCGATAAACTATCTTTACTCCCCAATCCTTAGAAATTTTGATTTAAATATTAGTTCCTCTACGTGTTTCAATTTTATCTATTTTTCCACGCTCTATAGGTAACTGCGCTCACCTCTTTGTGTTCATTGGTTCGCCAAATCAGTCAGGATGCTCTTAGCAACCGTGTTGTCCCGTTCCTTCTTGAGACGACGACCAGTCTGCCAATGGAAGATCCCAAATCACTGAATGTTCATTCTGAACTCTCGGGCAGGGATTTTACTCAAAATTACAATATCCTCCCGAATATTTGTGGTAAGTCAAGCCGGTGAATGTGCAGCTTCCGCAGGTTGGAAAGGGCGAAATACTTTCCATAGACCTGTTTTCAAATGAAAGGACAGCGATGTCCTCTCCGTCTTAAACGACCCAAATGCATCAGAATTAAGGATGAATTCTGGTCAGATCTACGATCTGACATCGTCAGATTCCTGCAAATAGGAAGGCCAGTATTCTACTGTTTTACTAGATCACCAAATGACGACCTTCGGCTTGGGACTCCCAAGTGGCCGTGATGTACCTCATTACAGACAATCAGTTCGTACCAAATGACACCATCAATTGGACTTGTCAACACCGCAACGTACATCATCCAGGAATGAGCATAACGTTTGGGTACCGTAGACAAGTTTTAATCTGTGTTCACACTAATAAGTGATTTAAAAGTCCGTGATCCCAAAGTAAAGCGTGATTTTCCCTATCTACTTTAATAAGAGAGTTTCTTGAGTTCCACCATGATTTACTAGACCTCAAATCTTAAAGTCGGGCAGTTCAAGTGCGCCGCCAGTCGAAAGTCTTAAAGACCTATGGCTATCAAGTAAAATAAATACCAACGCTCGTTTCTTGCAGCAAAATCTTAGTCCTAGTGGTTTGGTTGGGTCCATTCGAATGGCACCAGGGTTATTGTGGCCTTCAGTTTGCTTTCTTATTAACGTTATCGACCCGGTTGCGGCTAATACGCACTCAATGAAACCATCACGAGGCATAACTGGAGATGGAAAATTTCGGCATCCGTAATGTGTAATAACCTAGATAGACTTTCACTTTTTTTAGTGATTCACGCACACGCTTGGAAGTTGAATTCAGTAGAATTCATCCTGCTTTGGCATGCCCACTCTGATGAAGGAAGAACTGAGACTTGGGACCATTTGAATCATTGCTTAACCCAAACACAAGAAAAATAATAGACATGAGCTATTATTTGTTGACACATCTTTTTGGCGGAGAGCCCCTTTTCATACGGGTGTATCAGTGAATGTTTGTTGTGCCTCTGTCCGAGAGTTTGCTATACCTCCTACCTCGGAGACCCCGTGGACAGAAGGGAGGACCATCTAGGTCCAACCACACATGTATGTTTTCAAACTGACCAGTATAGTCTTTTGAAGTGGGTCGTTAACGAATGATGTTTCCAATGCATAGCCTGATGTGCACTTGTTATACCGCCACCTTGATCTCTTATCGTCTCCTTGAGGCTTCTCCACAGTTATATTCCATTTCATCCACAGTCTCACTTTCTTGCTCAGATTCTTCGTTGCCTGCCTTTACAGACAACGTTCCTTGGTTCGTTAGTCCCATACTGTTGCAGAAAAGTACTTCCCTCTCTTCTTAGCAGCCAAGATTTCGTATGATTACGCACTGTCCTTTACGATATACCGTGCTTCACCACGCTATCGTCGGTGATACTGTCTACAACTTGCAAATTGCCGTAGTACTGCAGTTTTGTTTTGTTGTAGATCCCTTCTTTACCTTACTATATCATTCCAAATCGAAATTTTCGATGATACTGCGTTCACAGGGACTGTTGAGTAGTTTCTCGGTTAGAGATATCTTCTGACTTCACACAACAAAAGATTGATTCGAAGAAAAAGAACAGGTGTCTGAAACCAAAAGATACCTCGAAGATTTCTATAGTTGCGCCTTCAAGGCACGAATCACTTGTTCAAAGAAGCTTAATGTGAGTTCGGAACTAAGTACAGACCTTTTTCTTCAATTGAGACCAGTGATGATAGTACCTTCAGCAAGGCAAACACACTTAATGCATATCCAGTAGTAGGTTATATGACCAAGTTGTGAGGACTGAATTGTTGATGTAGTGTGTCTAGCCCTCACAACATGAGGCACGACGTTCCGAAAGTTTACCTAAAAACCCATATCTATTAGGCACAATCCATCGGGGCGAATTTGTCATAAGTAAATGTAAAGTGAATACACTCAGATCCCCATGCTCTATTTGTTTCAGGTTTCGAGCTTGACTAGGTGACAAGTTAAATCTTCAAATTGATGTTCCAAATTGTGTGATAACATTGTGTTACTTCGCCAAGATACTGACATTCATGACTATTATTCAGGTAGCTAGCGAGCCACACGGAAACATTATCTGAAATAGCACCCGAGTAAATTTTAAGGGCCATTTTGGCCAATTCATAAAACGAATTCTAAGGTTCTTCATGTAGCACTGAGAAATACGAGGCTTTACCGGTTCCAGCCTGCAGTATTTCAAGTTTTCGGCCGCAGTACCCATCAAAACTTCTTCGTGGATCTTCACTACGGATCAAAAGCATTTCAATTCTCAGTATTAAAGTAGAAAATGATTGGTTTCGGATGAGCTCCTATTTGCAAATCAACCATGCATATACTGCTTACAGGCCTGTTTACCATCGAGAATCTTCCAAACTCGACATTTCTGGATATGGCACGGCAATAATCTCGAGCTGCCAAAAATTAAGCACAGAGTAGCTTTCTTAAAATTTTATTGAAAGTCAACGCATGGTTTTCCTGTACCTTATTTTGAACGGGGAAGCGTAGTTATCCCAACAGAAAATAAAAGTCACTGCTGCTTGCGAAGCGTTGCCAAGGTCTCGTATCCATTATATTTACGAAGCCGATGAATTCATCTTACTCTGTGAAGTCAAGCTCTCTGCATACCTAAAACACATTTGGTAAAAATGAATGCTAAAGCTTTAAAATTTCCTTACCACTTAAAAAAGGACAATGAACATATTTAGAAGTGATGATCACTACCTTGTATGCGCCTGTTATGAGTGGTCGATATAGGGAACAATAGAAACACATCACGTAACAAGAACTGTGGACTTACACATGAGAGTTTCAGCCTCTGTAAATGAGGAATGTCAACACCACATGTCATGAGACGCGCAGTGCAGATGGATTCTAATAATTCTGTGCTTTTTTGCATGGGTCGAATTCGCATCTCAGGGTAGAACTCGGAGGCGGATTTTGTTGCTATTATTTTGGTTGTTGTTATTTGATCACCATATTAGCAAGTCAGCAGCCACAGCTACATTTATTGGATGAAACACTGTTTCGAAAACCAGAACTGGTGAGGAGGCCTGATATGAATTCTACAGATTTTGATGTGGCACAGAACTTTCTTGGCAGTTAGTTCACCGATCCTGTCCCTATGGTTATCACAACGGAATCACATCTGGACTGGATTCGACATCTGAATGATTGCACCTTACAAATAATAACATTCGGTCACACGGAATTTTCGGACGTTATCCTAAGAATCGCAACCTTAATCCTAAAATCGGCTCTCATGGATGTCAGTAGCACCTGCACAGCGTCAGCACGCACGGTTCTGTCAAATCGGTTTTTGGATGTTCTGGACCCGCACGATGGCATCTCGAACTGGATTGTGACGAAGAAGAGGTTGTTTATGTGCACTCAACCTAACTAGATTATTCGTTTCCCATCATGCATTACGGCTGCCCAGTTTCTGGTAAAAAATGGTAGAAAATGCAGGTTATTTTGGACACTGCAGAAAAATGCAATATGATACTGGTCTGTCTTTACCGTGCTAAATTCCTGTGTATATGACAAAAGTGTTTTATAACGAAGCATTCTCACGATATTATTTCTGATACTGGTAATAGTGACACACACACGGTTTCACATGTAATTCCGACAGTTGTCTAATTAAGTTCACAAACTCAAAGTGAATCCCTAGAGACTCATTGTAAGATGTGGACATACTCATGGGGTTACCATGCCCTACCTGGCCTAGTTTTAAGACAGCGCGTTCTGCAAATTGACAGTGGCACTGATCAAAAGTGGTACGGATTTGATTAATCTTTCTCTTGCTTTTCAGTGAAGGTGAAATCAGGTCTCGATTATCCAGTTAACATTGTTTCTTTTTTAACCGATACTGCAAAAGTGCGACCGTTCCCAAGTGCTGCTGTATCAGTCCGAGGCGAAGTTTGAGCATCTAATACATCGGTCAAAGTTTAGCGAAGGATAATGTTCGGATTACTAAACTGAGGTTTCCTTGGATCAAAATGAATGGTCTTGAGCGGTCTGCGGGATCTAACGTTAGTAAATATTGGGTCAAAGTTCACATGAAACTATGCAAGGTTTCTTCATCATCTTTTCCTTCTGTGTACGAGGATTGATACAGATGTCCATAGAATTATGTAAATGCTTGCAGTAGTTGACTAAAATCACTTCAATAAGTTACGAACAATTTTGCAAGTAAACAGGACGAATATACTTTTGTCGCATTTTTTGACACCCATGTTCATATGTTCTCTCATTGCGCATTAACTTTGACTTCCTCAGTGAGAAAGTGGTGAGTAAGATCCTTGATTAATCCTCATAAATCAAATTAGTGTATCTGGAGAAAGAAATCAGTTTAGCTGGACCTTAAAAGTTTTGTTCCTTTGAACCTACTGAATTTAGGAGCCGTGAGCTACCTTTCCTTATACTCCACGCGTTTTGTATCGTTCAGACTAGCTAACCGGAGCGGTTTGTTCGAAACAGTTTATTAAGTATGCGTATATAAATACGGCATTCTCTCTAAGTTGGACACGCTGCGAGATCCTTCCGGTTACAACGAAACCAGTTTTCACTTTCTCCCTGGCCTCCGACAATCATATGACTTACGTAACCTTCCCGGTTTCAAACCACTTATGTTAGGAACATCTGTGACAATGTCAGTGTAGTCTATGGGAAAACCCATAAATGGGCAAATTTGTTGTGAAAAACTTATATAAAATACACCCCGCTGAGCGCCTGGTTTGCACGTACCTGGATAGTTTCCGGTTTCTGCAATTGTTATCATCCCCTAAGAGTGTTTTCATTCCATAAATTACATATTGAAACAAAAAGACTACGGCGAAACCTCTCTGAACTTCTGGAGAATCATCAGTAACGTCTGGTGCACGGAAGTCCTAGAAGATCAAGGCGTTAGGACCTTGAAACCGGGTGATACAAAGCACGATCATTGGTGATAAGCTTTTTAGGTCACGTCCCGTTGCTTTTCTCGAAAACAGCTGAAGGAATTTATCCTCAAAATCCGAATAAGTCAGAGGCGCCAGGGGGTTGACGGCATCAATTTTACACCATGTAATCTTGCTACCATCGACAGCATGACATCAGTATTCAACACCTTTACTTGACTGCCGTTCAAACAGGATTTATTTGGAAGTCATATTGTGAAGAAAAGAACAAAGGTGGGCGGAGAAGGGACCAAGTGCTGGCTTACTACAATCATTCCGAGGTGTCTACACCTCCAAACGTTCATTCGGGCAAATGGATAGAAACTGACGACAAGGGCGCCATTGATATCGGTTGGCAGCCATATTTTGCGGCGTCCCCAATCAGGCACAGTGGAGTAGCATCGACAGCACCCAAACGTTTCGTGAGTTATTTCATAGTCCTTAGACAGGTCAAGGGCAGGTCACCTCTCTGTTTACGCCACTCTGAATTGGGAATGGGAAACAGCACTCTTTTCGACAAACGATGGTTTGGCATGCGCAAAACATGTCCAAACCAACGCGGCTCCTGGTGCTGGACACATTCTTCAATGGATGTACCCGCTGAACAACCGGAAACTCGCCTTCTAATCGCCTCGTTAGAAGAAGGCCGACACCAATCCGCACGAGCTATGCTTCTGAGAAAACGATTGTCGAGCACCTGGAAACGTCTCATTTCTGCTGCTTAAACGGGCCAAATCTCACAGCCATACAACGAAAAAGCCCACACTGTAGCTTATTACACACGTCTCTTGAGATTCAGGGATACACCACTTTGACGCCATAGGTGTCTCAGATTAGCAAAAGCGACCTAAGCCTTGGACACTCGTTCATTGACCTCATCCTTCACACTACAGGTGGAACTAATACAACTTCCAAGATACGTAAAACGCCCCACAACTTCCAGTACCTCTCCCCGGATTGTACGTGGCGTGTTTATTTGCTGCATGTCCAGAAGCATGACCTTACAGTTTATGGGTGCAAAGTGCGTACCAAAGGGCGGGATGACTTTGGTCAGTTCATCCAAGATTATATGCGCGTTCTCCTCCTCTTCGAACATGAGAACGATGTTGTCTGCATATTCTAGATGGACAAGTTTTTCGTCATAGGTTATTTGAACACCGGGGTTTCGAAGACCTTCTAGCGTTCGACCCATGAATTTATCGATCACGAGTTTAAACAGGAATGGGGAGAGTGGGCTTCCCTGACGGACACCACTTTGCGGTGTCTTTGAAGAGCTCGCTGTATACACTCATACGTCCGGAAGTCTAGGAATACAAAGAGATCATTATGTTAAGAAAATTCCGAGGCATTCGTTGATGGGCAAGTGTATCAACCAGAACAGACCAATCAACCAAGTCAAAAGCGCCTTGGAAATCCAGGAACACTAGAATTGTGGGTCGCTTGTACGTATGGCGTTATTTTAGCACCTGACGAAGTGTGAAGATTTTATCAACGCAAGACCTACCAGGCCAGAATCTCGCTTGCTGTTCTCGAGTCAGTGTCTCACGAGCCCTCGTAAGCCGACGAAGCACAAGTGACGCTAACAGTCTCGTTACGACCATGGTCAAACTCTCCGCCTGTGTTTACCACATTCACTCACATTCGAGATAGTCACTCCCTTCCGATCCTTTATGGTCTCACTCACAGGTGGTTTCTGGTGCCCGGTCGCACGGATCAACTGAGATAATCTTCGGGCACTACCGGATTTCCGGGTCTCTTCCATTTCCTTGGCTCTCTGTGTCCACCATAGATCACTGTCGGCTCGCTCGCCTGCTTTCGATTGACGTCTGATAATTCGTCGCATCAAGTTATGTTCCGGGCCGGCAAGGGATAGGTCTCCGAGACTTAATCAGTGTCATCGTTTGGTCCGATATCCAGTACTTGAGTGCGTCTGGTGGTTCCGTGCCACAGGCGAAATTCCCAGCACTATGCAAACGGGTGGCGGTCTCGTCCCATTATGAGTTCACATCTGATGGTGGAGCATTTGGAACAGACTCTAGAAGAGGATTCTGTTAGGTTCGTCTAGCATCCGGATCTTCCAATCTTTCAGTTGCCAAGCTATTTGTCTGCACCGTAAATGACTCCGGAAAGCATAGGGAAAAGCGACTCCGGGCAAGCGCGTGGTCGAAATCCCCAACTGTGTTCCAAAACGCCCAGCACTCAGCTACTGACCCACGCCATCGTTCACCACTGTCCGTACGTACCGAGTTCAATCCATATCGACCTCCTGATTGAATCTCAGATACGCTCATTCCAATCTATGGCAACCACCACGATGTCTGACCGGCAGGGCATTCAGGCGTCATAAAACCTGTCTTTGAAGGTGTCGGAGCTGTAGCCGGTTTGGGCGTAGGCAGACACGATGAACAGACATCTATCAAGTTCCCGCTTGTGAGACTCCTTCACAGACAATGCCATCGAACCGCACACAGGCGACTGTCACTAGGTGTCCAGTCAAGCAAGGATACTTTTGCCGGATGACTTAGGACAAAACCAACCCCTGTATATTCAGCTACAGCAGCCCCTGGATAACCAGAGTTGCGTAGCTGGGAGCGAGTGGAGACTGATGAAGCGGTTTACTCAATCACCGTGCTTCCATCTTGAATTCTCGTTTCTGAAACAAACAAACTTCAATGTCAAGCGAGTCCAATGTGAAAGAAAGAGTAGCCTGTTTTCCTGCTTGCTTCAGAGTGCGCAGATTGAAGGCCGCCAGAGAGACAATGTGTCGAGACTTGGAGGTTGACTTGAAGACAACTGACGATGTCGGTGCCATGTGGCTATCAGATGTTGTACGCGAAATCGATGGGCCGTGCTGGGCCTACAAGAGGAGGATTATTAATGGAGTGAGGAGAGAGCGAAGGAAAGGTAAGTGAAAGCGAAAGAATGGAAGCGTCAGCACTAGCCTAATTTCGCTTACTCACCCTGCTGAAAGCAGCGAGTAGGGCGACCCGGTCGATGGCAGTACACGACGGCTAGTGTGCCATAAGTTTTTTGTAAGGGTGCAGCTGATAGTTCTACGTGGGCTGGGATACTGTCAGGGCTCACACACCTAGACAAGAGGACGATTAGGGTCCTCAACCAAAGACTTTGGCTCAAAAGCCTAACCACAAGTCGCCGGTGTTTCGCGGGAAATGCAAGTGCATTGCCATTTCTACAAAACAGGTCGCCACACGTTCCAAATCCCAACCTGGAGAACCAGAAGACTGCGTCCGTCAGACCGCTAGCCATTGACCAACCTGGGATGAGACCCTGTTAGTGTCGCGGGGACACCCCCAGTATAGCTCAGTGGGTCGATGAGGTGCGCAAATCGTCACGCAACAGTAAGGTCCAGCCCCTCTGCGACGGATAGTTTGTTAAGCCGATGATTACGATGCCCGTCCATCTCGATTGTATTACCTTGCATTTCCTTGAATAGGCGCTGTTCCACCATCCCTCGTTCGCAAAGCAATACACAAAGCCTATGGATGGTGCGTGGTGCACAGTAGGTATTTGCTTTGCTACTGAATGAAACTCTTTCACAGGCGCGCAAATTCAATGTTCGCCTTTAAAATTAATGTTAGATATAGAAGCATGGTTATGAGTTGCGTGTTGTCAATCTCTTTAAGTACCCAGTTCAGTAAAATTAGTAACACGTAAACGGGTATCGCAACGACTACGGTACATCTCACTGTTTCGCTTAGATGCTCAAACAGTAAAATTGTAACACGTAAACGGGTATCGCAACGACTACGGTACATCTCACTGTTTCGCTTAGATGCTCAAAAGCACTTCCGGGCAGCACAGGTAACGCAGCCTGGCGCCATCTCACCGGAAGATATTGCCCCTTCAGCTAACTAATTATTCATTTTAAACTCACAGGATCTGTAAGTCTGAGCAGTGTCGCCGTTACTCATATTTGCTGTGCAGCTTCCAAATTGCCATCGCATAAGCAGTGTAATCGAAATATGCACCAATTACTAGCTTCACTAGTCGACAATCCCGAATTTCAAAAAGAAGAATCGGGTTTGAAATTCTACGCGTCACTCTAAGTTCCGTACCGGTAACCTCAACAGTACTCATTTGCCCATGCTCGTAACTTCAACAACAGTTCTGACCGCAAGCTGCACAAGCCACTGACCAGCACAGGGCAGTGTCGACGTCCGCACACCACACAACGACGAGCTGAATCTTAGGTTGTGGTCGCCCCTTCGGACGATAGTCTCGCGATTCTTATTGGCGGTGCGATCACACGATAGTCATGAGGAAAACAAGTCAAGGCAGGCTCGGGTAATGGAACACGAACGCGCATGGGTAAGTAGGTCAGCTGCGCCCGTTCACTCACAGTCATACATGTCAATACACAATGTCGGACAGGACGGCCTTTGCCGCAAGGTGAGTGGTGGGCACAAAAAGCAAACAACGTGAAGAGTCAGAAGTACATTAACGGAGCAAGCAAATGAATGGGGGAATCACCATGGGGTCAAGATAGACTCAGTAATCTGATGTGGACGCACCGCCCATCCTTAACGAGTACCTTACTTCAGAATCGTTGCTCTCAAGATTTGATGATAGCTTTCTGCTTTCGGATCTTGTTGAGATAGTGATATACAGTTGTCGATCTTATCTTCAGCAGACTTGCTTCCGAGCTGGGATGAAAACAAATGAATCGCGCACTTTGGCCGACCATCGGTGAGACGGTGTTTATGCAGACGAAGAAGGAAAAGGGGATGGTCTACAAATTAAGCCGGTTCAGTCATATGATTAAATGAATAATATTGTAAGTGCCAAGATAATTGCCACTTTATTGTGGAATGCTTGAGCATTCCCATTACTTTCAAAGGAAAAGAAGTCTTCAACTACCGACAGCAGCTGCCCAGAATGCTCGATGAGGGATATTGTTTCAATATTCTTGGCCACCATTTGCAACGCTTGTTCGCAAGTGCTGTGACAACTTTGGCTGGGGGTTGGGAAGAATAGATGGAGTTTAGTGTATTTGTACTTCCTATTTTAGACCCAGTTCATCTCTACGGATTTCTTCTTTTCACTGATAACTCCACACTATCCCGCTCCAAATCATTCACTTCAAAACCCTTCCTATGTAACTCACTGAACAGCGGTTACATATTATTTTGTATATGCAGCCCTGAGACGTAACGGAATGTACCAGTCTCATGCATGACAACATCTGAATTTATTGAAGGCATGTTAAACAGAGTAAAGATTGAAGGAGAATACAGAAGGAGGAAAACGCGCTCGGCAGTGGTGCAATCGAAGGGTCGACAAATGGACTACTAGTAAAACATAAAAATAAAAAAAATTATGTATAGAAATAAAAGAATAAAATACGATTACCGCACGAAAGTAAACGCATAACCAACAGCCAAAGTTTTACCCACTGCCTTTCGGGATTTTAGACCAAGCAGCATGACAACTGAAGTCTGGGTCTCTAAAATGTTAGTCTAAGATCTGCGAAACAATTCAGCATCCCTTACATACTCAGTTGGATATTTGATAAGGTTATTGAATTTTCAACATGTGGTCTGGTCACAATGTGGTCAAAAACGTCAAGTCATGGGAGTTAACTTCAGATGGCTATCAAGCTTACCAGTCGTAAATAAATGCTGGGAGGACAAGAACCCTCTGAGCGAACCTTTCCTCTTCCCCTCCATAGGCTGTTCGCGAAGAATCCATTAAGATTTGATGTCTATTACTTGACGGCACTGAGTTCATGCGTTTCAATTTCTTGGCTAGCCTAATTTCCTTTGAAGTGCGCTTTGCTAGATTTTGTGACCAATCCCACGAGCCTTTCGCAACCGATTACTCGACTAAAACATACCGGTTGTCTTTGAGGTTGTCTCAACTTAGAGCGGTGTCATCCGCGTGGTTAGAGTCTGAAGTCTAAATGCTCTAGCCATTGCACCATTTAATCAATCGCAATGCCAAAGAACCCAGTTCTCATGCAGATGTCAAGATCAGTCAAGATCCTCGTCATAAACTCAAACTCTGAGCTTAAATGATGAGCAGAAGCACTGATGTGATCGCAGAACTAAATTTATATGCAATGTTTTTTACGGATTGAGCAGAAAAAGTGTCAGACCGGTGGTATATTGGCCAAGGGTTTTCTTCAGCCTGTCTCGAAGAAATTTGATTTTGCATTCAGTATTGCATCAGCCGTAGGTTAGGCGGAACCCCTTCGACAGCTCACGACCGGTTTCACCAGATTCGAGGCTCATTAGGTAGGCAAAATATATGATTTTATGTCAGCTATAAACTTCACTCAAACACCGAACTGTACTCGGTATGCAGCCTTGTCGGCTGCTTTTCCCACCACATGAATATACCATGCACCAAGTTAAACATAAGTGGATGTTTGTAGTCATTTAAAGAATATCACACTTGAGGGATTCAGCTTGAAATCTGCTGTCTCTCGTTCAAGTTACTGTAATGTGTAAACGAGTCTTTATTGTCAAATTTGGTTTTTGTGTATTTGAACAAATGCTTCTTTGCGTAGTTTCTGTCGATGCTATGATTATGGCAGCTTAAATCAACGACATTGTGAAGAATAAAACTCGCTCCTATTTAGTGCATTCCGAATAAATTAATCCCACTGAAGTGGTTCGATAGTCTGCATGTTCCCTTGACTGAACAAGTGACGCATTATTTTACCATCTACCCGGAGCCCCACTATAACTGTTTGGCAGCTTTGGACTAAAGCCAGCACGGTTCGGGATGCGAGTAACGGAAGTGCTAAATTTATCTTGTTTTCAGAAAAACAAGTTTGACTGAACAAATGACGACATTGGTGAAAGTGCGTTATGATGGATGGCCTAGTGAAATAAATGTCTTGCCAAGTTTGCGCGAGACTGAATTTGACGGTGACTTTATAAGAGATGGTATTGTGCCGAATCTAGACCGCAACTTACCCCTAGTACCTGTGTGGTTAACAATCGTCCGCGTATGACTTGCATGTACCGAGGTTTCGAAAGTGCCCAGTCTGCTCAATTGCTATTCTTTGCGCGCGAAACCTTTTCCCTAAAGTGATACTTTGTTAGGATGAACCTCACTTGTACTGATGTAAGCCTTACATTATTTTACAGATGTCTGGAAAGAAATCACCTCTAGTCGACCAATGGTCATGGAACCAAATCTGATAACCAAGCATGTATTTCCAGGTATTCTGACTCATTTGCTCGACAGTGATCTAAATCTTACTCAGGTAAGTCCAAAACTATTCGTTGGTTTGGCTACAATTGCATTAAACCTTTTTGATGGTCCTGTTATGCTTCACCTTGCACATTTTTCCCGCCATATTTTTTTCGCCATGTGTGACTGTTCCAAAATTCACCCTTTTATTCCGGTTCCCTATTTTTTGTCAGTTTCGCACGGTAATCTCCACCCTCTACTCCCTTCTTGGGGTACTTGACATCGCAGTTTGCGGTCCTGAGAACAACACGGACAATACGCAATATCGAACCATTCCAGCGGTGACCATCGATGCACCGGGTGGCAGCGATTACGGGGACGACGCATCAGAAATTGGGTCCGAGTATGAGTAAGTTGAGTAGCTCTCGTTTAGTAGCACACAATGGGACTCAGAATCGCCTTCGTCACCTTTGGTAAGATAGACTTGAGACCAATGAGAAGTGCCATTATCAATGAAGATATTCTTTGGCGAGAAAGGAGGGGCAAAAAAGAGGATATATATGTATATATCAAACACAGTCTATTGAGAAGCCATCACATAAAATATCCAAATATTCAAATAAATATTAACATTCAAATATGACCAAATAATTCAAATTCAAGGTAATTCAAGGTTTAATGGTCGACCAAATAATCAAATTCAAGGTAATTCAAGGTTTAATGGTCTAAAAAGCAGTTAACTTTACAACGACCATAGGGGTAAAGGGACGCAAAAATTTTCGTAATGTTTGCTGAGTATCACATGGAGTTAAACAGTTCCAGATTCGGTTTGGACGTAAGATATGCATCTAAATTGTTCTTGAAAATGGTTAAACTCCGCGAATGTACAACATTGGGAGGTTGGGAGTT
>NW_008751809.1:826684-831030 GCF_000715545.1 Opisthorchis viverrini
TGATATCGTCCGCGAATAAAGTGATTTTACTGCTCACGAGCTCAGGTATATCGTTTACGTATAATAAAAATAAAGTAGGCCCAAGAAGGGAGCCTTGGGGTACTCCACTTGTAACTGCAATTGGCTTGGACAGAGCGCCGTCAACACATACACGCGCGTCTCGGTCAGCCAAACAGATTTCAAGCCAAGCAAACAGCTTTCCCGTAATACCATAATGCTCAAGTTTTTGTAACAATATGTTATGGTTCACGCGATCAAATGCCTTGGAGATGTCTAGATAGCATGCGTGAACGGGATTTCCATTGTCCACAGCTTGCGTCCAGTCGTCTAAGGTAATGAGGAGATTGGACAGACAGGATCTGTTTTTTCTGCAACCAAGCTGGGCAGCCGAAAGCAATCCGTTTTCCTCTAAGTGTTTAATGATTTTGTTTGCCACCAGTCGCTCAAGCACTTTGGAGATCACCGGCAACAGAGTCACTGGCCGGTAATTTGACACAACCGAACGATTACCTCCTTTGTATATGGGAGTGATAACGCCCTTCTTCCAGTCGTTGGGATCCACACCGTTATTTAGGGACGAATTGAATAACTCAGCGAGAGGTGTGCATAGGGAATGAGCACACTGCTTGAGGATAAATGGTGTTATCTGATCGGCACCGGGAGATTTTCCGTGATTTAGTTCAAGTAACGTTCGGAGTACACATTTTGGTGTCACATTTACTTCATGTAGGGAGGTGGGCGGTGAGGGAGACATAAACGACATCCGGCTTATTTATTCCTTCTGACAGTGAACAGTGGAGTAGAACTCGGCCAGTTCTTCAGCTGCAGCTGACGCAGTGGTCGTCAGTCCATTAGGGGTATGCGGAGGTGAAATACCCGGTTTCACAGAAGCCTTATTATTAATGATCCAATAGGTGCAGTTTTTTTCTGAGGACGACATACACATATAGTGCCGCCAGTGAAGTGGTTTAGCAGATGTTACTGAAAGACTTGGATAACGAATGTGTGCAGATTAAACACAGACTTGCCTTACAGAAATCTACAGAAGAACCCGACCATTCATTCACTTCTTCAAACAGCTCAGCGACCGTGAAGTTATTGAACCCAAGATTAAGAGGATTCAAGAGGCAATTCATAACAGAGCTAATCCGTTGATCAATTCAACCGAGCAAACTCGAAAGAAATTAATATGGGCTAGGCAGACCATTCAGAAATATGTCGTCAAAGGCCGTATTGAAAACTGCGGGTATCTAAAATATCGGCCAAACTACGATTGTCATGGTGAATCGAAACAACGCAGCAAGCGATACAAAATAAAACGAGTCTCGCAAAAATAAAGGAATGATCTTTGTCAGTCAAGCTGTAAGACAAAACAGTAAAACATACGGTTATGGAAAGGGATTTGACAGGCAGACATAAGCGACCTTGGGTAAAAATGGTTTTATAAACTTGCACAATTCCTCAAAACAGAAAAGCTCAACTCGATCGTCAACTAAACTGCAACCAGTTACGTTGAGATATGAGACAGCAAATGATGGCATACCTAGGGTGACGACATCATCGGACGCAATATGTGGCCAGCCGACAGAAGTGTTACGGTTTATTTCTGTCTCTTGTAATGAGGAACAATCCGAGTGTGTTTGTGAATAATACTTCTTCCCTTAATACCAGAATATCTCGTCTTCTTAATTTTTCGCTTAAATAACTCTCCTGGTGATCAAGTTTATCTATGAAGAATAAAGATCAGGAAGGTACAGTCTACAAAATGGCATCCTTTGTTTCACGTCACCAACTGAAACGTTATCGGTATTGTGGATCCCTCAAGTTTGGTAAGGAAGGCCAGAGAATGTTGATTTGAAGATACTCATGATGCAGACACAATTTTGCGAGGAAGAACAGAGCTTTCTTTATCAAAGATGATAAATTTACTTTTTTCTCCAGCAAGAAGTTTCCTTTCTTTTTCAAATCCTAGAATCTACGTTGGGTTAGCCTCTCAAAACGACCGGGAAGTTAATTTCGCATCAGCATTACGCAGTATAACGTGTTAAGTGTAAAAGCTTCAAGCTACTGATAGCTTCTCAAGTAACAACGCAAAATAAGTCGACCTATGCTAGAAACTGACCTATCTGTGACTGAATAATGGTAGATTATATCATAGCCTACGTCCCAAGAAGTTATACTTCTACCGGTTATTAAAAACAAATCCGCTGATTCCATGCCTGTTCATCGCTACTGCAACACTTCAGCCGAGGGTTCCTGAGAGCCCAGGTGACCAATAAGTAAAAACCGGGCCGAGAGGACAAAGGTGAAAACAACGGCGACTGATTTCGTTCGTGAGTATTTGAGTCTGATAAGCGCACACTTTACATTAGTCATCAGACTCGCCGGCACTGAAGCATTTCTCCTACCTACGTTGCAATCTCACGGAAGTTCAACTCGTTCGCGGGTGCTAGATTACGGTTGACATGAGCACATGGATATGACAAAGTCTGATTTGTAAAGTTATTTTGTGTTAACTGTAGACCTAGCTTAGAACTGGATTCCTTGCACAAAGACAGCCGGTACACTACTCATCTGAGTCTCCTATGTTGATCGTAAAATGAGTGTTCAGGTAAACATGAAGCTGAAGAAGATTCGTAGACTACACCTACCCGATGTGGACTAAGAAATAAAACCGGCATAAAGACGGATAATACTGGTGAGTCATGCGAGTAATCTGTGTTCTTTCCGAAGCTCACTCCGCGTTTTAAATGAGGTGAAGTTTATCACGGAGCTTGTGGAATTTTTTTGCAGTGTTCGTTTCCAGTTGTGGTTTAGTCAATAAATATATACATGAAAGTTTGAGAAGACGTATAAGAGTGTTCAGTTTTTGAAACCAGGTGCAGATGAGTCATTTATTTTCCTGTCCACCAGTTTGTAACTGCAGAGATGATGTTTGCTAATGAACGACTTCGCAATGAATGGGCTTTGGCAAACTTACGATGAAAGGTGAAGCTACGTTAGCATGAGTTCACAAATTGTATATAACTGCATTCCTTTAGAAGGAAACGAGACGGAGGTAATACCACTTGTCGGGATTTAGACAACATTCCGAAAACATCATTTTCGCAGAATTACGGTCGTTGGTATTTGGGAGCTATAAGAAAATTCCTGCTTCAGATTTTGTCTAAATGGCCAAAACAGAGATCGAATTATAGATTCATAATCAAAGGACACTCGGAATCATTTTTTCTTACAATACATCATCTGGAAATCGTGTGAAAGTTTCGTTTGTTGTTTTTTCCATGCAGCTTGCGTATTAGTTTCGAGTTTCTTTATGGTCATCCTTGGCAGCTATTGAAAGTTTGAAAATTTTCAAGGGACTTTTTTCAGTAACTCCGAGTGTTCACAAGTCGCTGCATTCTCGGACAACTTGATCCTTCAAGATAAAGTAGTTACTCCGGTACAAAATGCATCCCCAATTGAGCCTGGAATTCGACTTCGCCTGCGGGCTGCAATTATATATTTGGAATAAACTCATTTTTGGACGGATAATTAGTCTTGCGCTATCTTGTACAGTTCCGTGCCGTAAAAATGTCAACTGAATAAAGTCCTCAATTTTCTATCCCATGTTTCTTTGAAAATCCTTGCGTAATTTTATAAGTTAATTGGTGCACAACTAATGCGCCAGATTTCCTGTGGGAAAATCATGCAAACGTTTTGAAATTTTGATCCAACTTAAATGCGAATAGTCAACGCTAAAAACTGTCTAAAGCTTATATCAATAGCAGTTCCATGCATATTTGGCGAGCAAATTCTACCTTCTGATCATCTCAGTTACCAGTTCGGATTCTTACAAGAAGGGTATTATCAGTTGTTTGTTGATCAGGTGGCTGTTGATCTGTTCGCCGAGCTTGGCAATTGGCTTGCAAACGTTTCGTCACCATACGAGGAGACATCATCAGTGCGCAGTTGAGTGGGTACTTCTTCCTTGCCTGCGTGCGCTTATATAGCATTCGAGGGCTATCTGTCATCTTCTAACGCGATTGGCTACTTAAAGTGTAACAAATTTGGTGAATCTCTTGGTCCATTTGTGATCTTTGTTGCGTTGTGGTCTGCGTTCCTTTGTGTCGACCGGTTATCCTCACGCCTTCTATTTTTAGTAGTTCGTTCTCTACGGCCTCAGTCGAACTCGTGTCCTTCCTGATCTTTGTGTGCAGAGATGAGGGAGAACTGATCGTGCCTCTTGGTGGCGAGCTTGTGTTCATGTATTCTGGCTGAGAGCTTACTTCCTGTTTGTCCTACATACCGTTTGTCGCAGTCCTTGCATTGGATCCTGTATATGACATTGTTCTTCGCCATTGGTT
>NW_008751809.1:831569-837506 GCF_000715545.1 Opisthorchis viverrini
TGTGTCTCGATCCGCTTGAAAAGTGTCCAAGCGCAGCTTTGTTTGTGGCAATTTGGGTATTATCAGGGTTTTCATTCAGGGATTTTGACGATACTTGACGCAACATCCACTTATTCATATAACTGCCGAGAAAAACATAATCTAATCAGCTTCGACTCCCTGCCAAGCATTTTTAAGCGTGTTGTTCGGTCTATTTTATCAGTTGTTAAACAGTAATGATTTATTTCTTCAGGCAAAATCCGCGCAATCGCTCACCGACAGGTAAGTCTATCATGCTATTGCAAATTTTCGCTCATTACAGCTCACCATTTCCAGTGACGTGTTATTTGCTAACATATTCTCATAAGTAACCGATGGAAATATTGCTTCGTCTTTAGTGAAAACAGCCTGGCGCTTGTTATGAGTGTAGCGAACCAGAAGTGTTGATCCTCACTGTGTCTTGACTGGCGTTGCTCCTTGAGTGGAAATATTTTCCAGATAAACATAACTCCACCCTCAGACTTAACAGCAATTCCATCATTTATGCACCAATAAAACCGAGTTTGTACTGTGCGGCACATTAACTTATCAATAAGTGACTATCTATTCCAAGACACTTGATGATTAAAGATATTATTCAGTGTTACCTCTCAATATTTTCTGTGAAGCGCTTTGCAAACCATTAACATCTGCGCAGTTTTGACCATTAGTTTAACATTAATTTCACCATTTAGGCTGGTGTTATTCGTCAATTTGCCCATAGACATCAATGAAATCTTGTAAATTTATTAAAAACAATAGTGTTGAAAAAGAACAAAAAAGTATCTAGTTGCATGGTTTTTGTCATATGAAGCTTAAACTAGTGCGTGACGAAACGTTTTCCTGAGCTCGATTTGGGCCTTAGACTTAGTGTCACAAATCTACATGCATTTGAGGTTTTTGGAGTCAAATGGAGTTCTCTTTAAACCATTTTGAACAGCAAAATGACCGCACGACGAAAGACAGTGATAGCAAAAAATGTTCATATTGTTAAAAATTTACCATCGGGTTCAAAGTTGGTGCACTCACAGTCCTGGGACTGCACTTCCACTCAGAGACCACTTATAGAGTAGGTTGTCACCAGGACGTGAGAGGATTTCACTGAAGCACGATCTCCACATTCATAGGAAATTAGTGTGTTGAGAATTACACTTACATACATATTTAACCCACTTTTTACGTAGCACTTCATACCCAGAGAACATGGGTACTGTGGTAATTGGCACATAATGCAACCTGCGTTAGACCTGTAAACTGGTCAGACTACATCTCTTGGTGAGATAGGACTGATGCAACTGGAGAATTCGGCAAACATAAAAAATGTACGGAGTCCATGACAAGTATCACGAGGCTGCACACTCTAAGTATAAATTAGTATGCCCTATTGGATTTTTGAACTTCGCCGGCCCAAAGCCGTGCATGAATTCGAATTTCTTCACACACCCGGCTTACTTCAACACCAAGTTACCAAGGCACGATTTAAATGTGGAAACAAATGCGGTTGAGATTACTAACTTTGAACTAAAACAATGGATACGACAACTGTAATTCGGCAACATAAAAAATGTACGGAGTCCATGACAAGTATCACGAGGCTGCACACTCTAAGTATAAATTAGTATGCCCTATTGGATTTTTGAACTTCGCCGGCCCAAAGCCGTGCATGAATTCGAATTTCTTCACACACCCGGCTTACTCCAACACCAAGTTACCAAGGCACGATTTAAATGTGGAAACAAATGCGGTTGAGATTACTAACTTTGAACTAAAACAATGGATACGACAACTGTGATCGGATGTCTTTATGAGTTTATCTAGCCACTACATTTTTATTCCCTCGATAAAATGAAAAGGTAATTGTTCACCTCCACATAGATTGCTCTCTGGTGGTCGTTGGCTTGTTCGCTGAGCTGGGCAATTTGATTGCAAACGTTTCATCACCACAACCACAATCAGCACAACCACCAACCCACCGCTACGCACTACTACGCTCCACAATAACGCACTGATGATGTCACCTCGATTGGTGATGAAACGTTTGCAATCAAATTGCCCAGCTCAGCGAACAAGCCAACGACCACCATCTACGATACCTGAGCTACCAACATTTTCCTCTATAGATTGCTCTCTGTTATGAGGTAATATCCCGCGAAATAGAACGCTGATTTGTACCTTGAGCCACTGGTGAATTTCAATTCCAAGTAAACACTACTTCCCGCGTTGCACCATGATTTGTGCGGCATAGAAGAGACTGTAAATTACCTAAATGATCTCAAAATAGCGACAAGCTTTATATGTATCCTTTAACAGGCTTTCCTTTCTAACCAGTCAGAGCAAGTTTTTTTTATTTTGGTGTGGTTGGGTGTACCCAAGTTCAGATTTGAAGCATTGCGAGGAAACAGTTGCAAAACCAACAATCAACACAACTTGCTATCCCGTTCCTCTGCATTTCATCAAGGAATGTTGACATCTTATGTTCCTTAATTTCCATGTTTTAGAAAGTTCAGTACTTGAGATGCACATCGTGCATTGTGTGCAGAAAACACTCTAGTAGTTCTGTGAGTTTGTTGATACTCCACTGTGCCGCCGCTGTTACTATGATTGAGTGTTTTTATTACTGTTCGAGTCAGTAAGTCAAAGAACTGTGACCATTTTCTCCTGAAGATGTTTTTATTCTATTGTTTTGTATCACGCACTCAAAATGAGTCAGGAAGGTAACAGGATAGAAGATTTTCACAGATTGCAACGCATAATTTTTATTAAAGGCAAGTTATCCCATTATCTATAACCGGTATATGAGGCAGGTTTAAGGTTCCCATTCGGTTGTCACCCCAGAGCATGTCCTATGTGATTACATGGAACCCCCAGTTTCATTAACTCTTCCGAATGTAGTAGTTTTGAACGTAATTCTCAAGGTTATCCCTCACCGAAACAAGGATTCCAATGTTGAGTTGATTTTCTGGGTCATGTGTAAACGTATGCACTTTATGCTTTCTACTTAATATATTCCGATGTTTTTCTTTCATCGCATCGTAAACAGCAACTCCAAGGGCATCGGCAGTAAGGGAGGCCGTGCCTTTTGTACCAATGCTACACCCAAATCAGTTGCGCGAACTACAAATGTCTCCAAATCTTCCACGTCGTGCCAGTGCTCATGTGATCTTCCCAGTAGGTCGGGTTGTCGGTTTACCAACTGTTTCTGTCGTTGTTTTGTTGAAAATATCTTCGCACGTTGGTGTAACATGTATGTGTAATCTGTAGTTTTCAACTTAAGCACCCTCAGGTTGATGCAAAAAATTTACTGCTCGCAGAAACAGCTACGCACAAACTTCAGTCACAAATGTGTCATTTTCACTAGGCCACATTTATCTTTCATTTATCTTCGAGTACCGAGTGAGCTTCAGTCACATCGCCCGTCATCTGCACGTTGCGAAGCGGTTGCGAGGTCGGGAGTTCGCAAGTTTGAATCAGCCGGCTTGACGCAAAGGGACGAAATTCTCCCTGGATCATTCATAATTTTCACCGTACTCACATGTGTTTAAAACTGGTGGCTTGTATTTCCTCCATCTACAGTGACCCCTTTGCATCGTCACAGCCCTACCACAGCTGCAAAATGACTTATTGACTTATTTGAAGACTGTCAGTGTTAATCTGGAAGGCGGGTGAATATATAGCAGGTCTAATGAAGTGAAGCACTGACGAAGCGCGCAAAATAAATAGATGCAAAAGAGAGGCCGCCAGGCCGTGATGCTGCAATGGTAACCAGTTTATTCCTTCAGTGGCATTGCCCAAATTCCAAAGAGAATTTAACTGTTCCTAACATACACGAACCAACCGACAACGGGAGCCGTTGTTGAGCAGAAAATACCTGCACCTGATTGCGCTGCACCGCAGCGTTTGATGTGCTGTAAAACGCAGGTCTTATGACATAATATTAACTAGAATTGATTTGTTTGCAATGATTCTGTGTCTAGTCCCATGAATTTAGTTAGAACAAGTTGTGTTACTTAAGTATGTATTGTGTCCGTTATATTCTCAGTGTATGTTTTGTGATAAAAAACGAAATGGTCTTTAAGATCATAGAGCGTTCACAGTCATGATGCTTTGTTCCCATACTTGACTACCTTCAAGAGCCTTCGGGGATACAGTTTTTGGAAACTCATGAGGAAACCAGCAGTTTTGCAGTTTATTTTTTTCCTTTCCTATGTCTTTACTGGTGGTTATGTAGACAATCTGCTTTTACCTTTCATACCAGCTTCCGATGGATGACAGTAGCACCCAGATCCCAGCCTCACGTCGGCCGTCAGCAGAAAAATCAAGATTAACAGGTACATCGTTCTTGGGCATAAAGCTGCCTAGTGTGTCAAACCTGAGAAGACATAGCTATGGTGCTGACAGGCCTACGAACACCGGAGCCGGAGAGCTTCCTCAGGTGGAGATCGCTCCATCCCCACCCACGGAATCGCGCCGAGGCAGTGCAGCATCATTTAGTAGCAGAGTTGGGTGCACACCAAAGACAGACAACACAGATTCCTTCCTAAATTCCGAAAATACTCTGCTCACAGCTAGAGTCTGCGAGGGTCCTTTTATATCAGCACCATCCTCGCGATCCAGCTCACAGCGTAGGTCTGGATCTTTTATTCCCGATCAGTTTCCGAATATTGGAGGGCAATCTTCTGGAAGACGGGTGAGTAAAAAATATTTTACAGACAGTTGCTTCTTGTGAAGAGTTTCTGGAGGAATTTGCGTAATTATGCCGTCTCACATCCAATCAGCCTGTTCGCTGCTCACATCAGATCTAGTTGAAAGGCGTAACCAGAAATCTATGTATTCTGAGTCCTATCAGCCAGTAGCGGGGAATCATAATGGCTATATTTGCTCACTGCACAATTTCGAGTGGTACATATATCTATCGGGACCAGAGATACCGAACCGCAATCATGAATGATTCCGAAATAAAAACAACAACCACTAACATCACTGTAAGGCACATGGCCATTAAAATGCTTTAGATATCCAGCTTAAGATACACATTATTGATCTATTTTGCGACCAAACTTATTGAACAGCCCCGAGTGCCTCACAGCTCCTTCTCACAAACCTGTTCCTGATAGTAATGGGTGACTTCAAAGAACCCAACTGGGCATTATATAATGATGCAACGAGTGGTCCGCGGGTCACCTTTCAATTGCGCTAGTGAAACGATCCACATCTGCTTAAACTAAATTGTATAATGAAAATGAGCGAATCGCAAATTTGCATACAACAAATAATAGACTTTTTGAGATATTTAGCATGGCTTTCCTGAAAAACCCTTGAAATGTTTAGCGGCAGTGTTCTGAAGTGTACTGAAAAATTATTGAAGGCGCCAAGACCTCAAACAAACTAATTAGAAAAGAAAGTATTTGCACCACATTTTCCCTGTATTCATTTTGATTTTCTCCTCAAAATCCCGAAAACAAGCTAGGATTTATTTGCTGATCTCAAGGCTCAGCCATCAGGTTAAAAAGGATATTTTACATCTTCTTCGGAGCTCAGTTTAGGCTTTCGTGTCCGTCCATAAAACGTGTCTGTTCCATAAAAACTATAGAGGTACCTGTGTGGTTGTCATCTTAGGGATTCTTTGGCTGGGCGGCGTTATCAAGAATCTCTAGTTGTACCTTAATGTACCTAGCCCATAGTAAGAACAAATTACTCAAAAAGTGACAGCACTCTAAAAATGGCAACTTAAGCGGAGAAGGGCACATAATACACGAAGTTTCCATATGTATATAATTACACGAGCAGCGAACATTTTATCGAATCCTTAGCTGAAACGCGTTGACTCAGTTTCGAGGAAAAATTCCACAAAAGCTTAACAAACACTGATTGAATTGTTTTCTCGATGTAACAAGTAAGCGGTAATAATTACAACTGTTC